>NC_135405.1:2159727-2459727 GCF_051989625.1 Stigmatopora argus | reverse complement strand
GGATTTGATTTGTGCAAAAAAAAAAAAACTTTTGTCATTCAAAAATGTTTCTATGTTGCAACCAAATTAGACTCACTACTAAATTATTGTAAATTATACTTTTGGCCTACACTTTCAAATGGGGAGAAAACACTTACAACATTTATTTAATGAAGTGGTCGACTTATGTGGCATCAGAAGATTGCTGTATATATATATATATATATATATATATATATATATATATATATATATATATATATATATATATATATATATTTAATTTTCTTTTTCTTTTTTTCTTCTTCTTGATTGAACCATTTTTCCCCACATAAATCTGATTCCAACAGGTGACTGGCCTAAAATTTGCCATGGTGAATTATTTTATGTTTATGGTTAGTTGAGTTTTAAGTATAGCTGAGTTTGAAGAATTGAGTGTCAAATTTCGATGACATACACACTGAAGTATTTTGTGTATTTTTCCAAGGTTGGGGAAATCAAGGCTCATGCAGCAGAGTGGAAAGCAAATGTAAGAGCAGAACTGAGAGAAACGAGGCGGCGTATGAGTGTTGAGGTCAGTGACAAACTACAGCGAGCGGCAACTATCCGCAGTATGGAAAGACGACAGCTTGGCTTAGATCAGCGTGCAGTGTCTATGGATATGCTTTCTCCAGAGCGTCAAGCCATCTTTAACACGCTGGACAAAAACAGCTATAAAACCTCCTCCCAGGAGAGTATTGATAGTAAGATGAACAATTTCCGACTAAGGGGTGCTGAGCAAAGCGACCGTCAGTCCAACCACCAAACCACATCGGAGGACAACATTTTTAACCGATTGGGTTCTGTCACCAAGCTTGCAAAACGAACGAGAAATCGGGACTTGAAGAAGAACATCACAGATGAACCTCGCTGTCCTCATAGTGAAGCCTATGGTTGGGCCATGATCACCTTTGATTGTAACAAACATGATATGAATGAAAGTAAGAGTAAAGATGAAGAACATGAAGAGACTGAAGTCAAACAGTGTAACACCAGCTTGTCTGAATTTCCAATGTTTGTGGAGGGGTACAAGTCACATAATGAGATGATTCTTGAGCAAACCAAAGAAAACAACAATGGTGAAATATTTGAAATGAAAGAGATGCATGGTAAAATGGACCCATAGCAAGAAGTCTGTAAAAAAATGAATATGACACCATTTGTGCCTTGCGTTTTCTCTTTCACCACTATGTGCTTAAGCAGCAGCAATGCCTGTTTCTCTGTGCTACAATGTATACCTTACATACAATATCCTCAGTGTCCCACAGATGATACACATAAAGTATTGGCTTAGCCATGATCCAATGTAATAATGCAAAGTAACGTAATAGATTTGACAATTCTATGCCAACTTATGACCACAGGGAGAGTATTCTTTCAGCCAATGCAACAAAAAAATACACTGCTGAGTGCGTTTTAGTGGTGTTGTCCAGTTCTTGATAAGCATTTATTAAATGTAGTGACTTTTATTGAAAAATGTTGCTTATTCATTCATTCATTTTCTGAACAGGTCACAAGACTCGCGGGGGGTGCTGGAGCCTATCACAGCTTACTTTGGGCACGAGGCAGAGGACACCTTGAATTGGTGACCAGCCAATCGCAGGGCACAAGGAGACAGACCAACATACACGCTCACACTCATACCTAGGGGCAATTTAGAGTGTTCAACCAGTCTGCCATGCATGTTTTTGGAATGTGGGAGAAAACCGGAGTACCTGGAGAAAACCCACGCAACCCCAGTGGGAACATGCAAACTCCACACAGCAGGACCGTCCTGGGATCTTACCCAGAACCCCAGAACTGTGAGGCTCTCCCACCAGAACACCTTAACAGAGAGGCATCCAGAAGCCATCTTTGTCAAGGACCCGAGTTTCCTGATCTGGCTCCTAAAGCAGAGGAGCAGCAGTTCAACTCTGAATTCTTGCCAGATTATCCAGCTTTAGGGAGAAGCCTAGTCACCCTGCAAAAAAAACGTATTTCATTTTCTTTTATCCAGTGACCAATAGGTGAGGAAGGGAGCAATGATCGACTTATAAATCGAGAGTTTTGTCTTCTGGCTCAACTTATTCTCGACAATGGAGTTATATAAAGTTTGCATCAAATCCACTACAGCGGGAATTGGAAGTTCATGGCTTGATGAAGCCAAGTACAAGAGGGAGAAAATACGATATGTACAGAAACAGTTATAAAGGCAGCCGTGGAGGACATTAACAGAAAATCAAGCCACATTTCTGCCGGGATCGCAGACTGAACGCTGACACCGATTAGACAGTAGGTGAAAAGCCTGCATTATGATTAAAAGGACACATTAGAAGCCAATCTATTCCACAAAGAGTTTGTGTGGTTTTTGTTCCAACCCATCAAAAGGACACCTTTTTTCACCAATCTGATACTATATTAGAATTGCAATTAGTGGTTTACATTGAGGTGCTTTTGTTTTCAGCAGAAACCTCATTGGCTAAACTGCATGTGCTGGATAATAGACCAGGACCCACTGCGGCCCCTTAAGACAGGTTTGCCCACCCCTTGTATAATGCATTCCTCACGTCCAAAGAAAACATGTAGAGTGGTGCCAGGAATTTACTCACAAGGACCTAGGTCAGGGGTGGGCAAACCGGTCCTCGAGGGCCGTTGTGGGTGCAGATTTTTGTTCCAACCGATCCAGCACAGATACTTTAACCAATGAGATTTCTGCAGAAAAAAGAAGCACCTGACTACAATCCACTGATTGCACTTGTCCTCTCTACGGGTTCGAATGAAAACCTGCACCCACTGCGGCCCTTTGTGGAATAGTTTGCCCACCCCTGACTTAGGTGAAAGTGTAGAGATGGTCCACCATTCTACGGAAAAAGCGAAAATCACCCATCTTCTCCTTATTCTGAGATTAGTTTTTCCGACAGTGCTTTTCTCAATTTTCCCTGAATAGACCTTACCAGGTAGCGTGAGAATTTGATCCCTCTGTAGTTTAAATAAAACCTTCTTCCTCCTTATCCAGAGACAATGGATGTCCTCGCGCCATGCATAGGCATGTAATATTAGGCAACTCCACATTACCCACAGCCTTTACGAACTATGAGTATGTCTCATCCGCCAACAGGGCTCTGTCCCTGGGGAGCTTTTGAACCACCTTGGTGTCTTCTACCCCAGAGATTCAATTGAAATGAATTGTAAGCCTTTATTGTCGTTATATACAAGTACAATGAGATTTAGAGCTTCACCATGAAGTGCACAAATAAGTGTAGGGCTTATACATTTTCGTACACCGATGTATAAGCATCACCATCTTTTAATATCTTGCCAATGAAGGACATTTTGTTCATCCTTATTCAAAACAAGTTGTGGTGAGGCGTCTTGGAGTGGTTGTGCCTTGTTGTTCTGACTTTAGTGTTGAGACTCTGAGCGTATTTTGGATTGTCTGATGTCCCCAATGTGTTATCCACCCCTCCCTTGAGAGTTGTAATCAGGGCCGCCAAATGTAATGAAAATGGGCAAAAGAAAAGAAAGGGCAGAACGGCACCTCAGAACCTTTTACAGGACTGGGCTTCGGCTCAGCACCTCGGGGCCAAGGTTTGATGACTTACCGAAAGAGTGAAAAAAATTCTGGTGAGTGTATATTGATAAAAGGATTATGAATGTTTGCGTTTGCATCAAGTTACCAGCGACAGTCACCTCAAGGATAAAACCCTAAAATACTAATCACTATCACAAGAAAGACACAAATTGCCAAGTTGTTCAGGGAAAGTCATCTTAGACACTCTAAAGCAGGGGTGGGCAATCCGGTTGCTGTGGGTGCAGGTTTTTTTCCATCGACCCAACGAACGTGTCTGCTTGCACGGTTGTTAAAAGCACTAACAAAAGATGCTTGAAACTCGCTGGACACCGGCATCAACACAGCTTTACGAAGGGTGGCAGGCAGCGCCGGGCTAGTTATGCTAGCTACTATTTGCGAATAGATTGTGGCCACCTGGATGAACGTGTCTGCTTTCACGGTTGTTCGAGCTTTTGCCAAAGCCGGCATCATTTCTGTGGAGCCAAATGGCAATGACAGTGACAACAAAGAGAGAGAACCCGGCGTTTTCGATGACTCATTTGGACAATTGTTCAATTCGGACACAGAAAATGACGACCTTGATGGATTTGTGGGTGATGATGACGTGAGTACATTGTAAAATGGCTAAATAAAGTACAAACCGAACTCAGTTTTGCGTCTGTTGCCTTTTTAAAAACGTGTTTTTAGCGTGTGTCTGTATGTTTAAGATAGTGTATGTTTAAGCTAGTGTATGTTTAAGATGGTGTGTGTTTAAGATGGTGTATGTTTAAGCTGGTGTATGTTTAAGCTGGTGTATGTTTAAGATGGTGTATGTTTTGCCATGCCTGGCTGCGCCTTTAAATGCAGTGTGTCCTGTGTGTGTCAAACACAGAAATAGCACTCATTACTGACACTGCGCCTTTAAATGCGGTGCGCCATATAGTCGTGAAAATACGGTAGATTTCTGCTGACTGCAATCCACTGATTGTATATCTAACATACCAAATTGGTGGAAAGGTTTCCTCTTATGGGTTGGAACGAAAACCTGCACCCACATTGTGGAATTACGTACTCTGAAAAATGGGGAAATCAAAGTCAAAACATCGTTCGAGGCTTGGGCACGGGGACACTGGTTCATGGTTTCGGCACGGGGCCACTCAGCACGGGCGAAGGCGAGCGGGGACATCGGATGGGCGAAGGCGAGCTCGGACGGGCAAAGGCGAGCGGGGAGCTTGGAGGGGAGGACGGCGACGCACGCCGGCTGCCAAGTGGTGGTCCATTGTAGATGGCAAGCCGACACGGGGCGAAATCTCACTGCTGCACCTCGCCACAAAGACAAGGTGGGCGGTGTTCGAAACGCCTACCTGAGCCTCCCCGTCAGCCCCTATGTGGTGGTCCATTGCTTCTTCTTCTGGAGAAGAAGGCAGGGTCATGATCCTCCGGAGGGGTGTGTCGATGTCCAAATCAGCTGAGGGAGTTACAGTCCGAGTCCGAATCTGAAGCCCACAAATCAATTAGCTCATGACCGTCCTCACAATCAGAAAAATCGGAGTCCAAATACAGATAGCTGGGGTGATGGAAGTCGAGTATTCTCCCATAGTCGAGTGAGTAGCCAGGAGCGACAGAGTGAGGGATTGGGCCAATAATCGGGGAAGTGTGAGCTAGATGGCGGGCGTTGATGAGAGCGTCGGTGGCTTCCCGCTGGGTCCATGCTGGTTGGATCATTGTTACATCTTTGGCAAGATGTCGAGGCGAGGACACGGGTAAAAGGACCCAATCGCAGGAAGCAGGCGAGGACGAGGGAAGTGGTGCTCAAACAAAAACTTTAATAACTTAGGCACGAGGCAAGGAAAGTAACAGGGGACTTGGCGATAAATAACTAAAATCAAACCTGACTGTGGAAAACACGGGGAAGCGAGGTACGAGACAACGTAGACACATGGCATGGTAAATATAGCAGACGATCCGACGAATTAAATAACTATCAGTGGGGTTTAAATAGACAAAACAGGAACTAATTCTAAACGAGGCACAGCTGCGCGAGAGCAACGGCAAGACAGCAGGGACAAACAAGAGTAGGGCAACGAACGTGAGGACACAGGGAGAAAGCAATGGAAAAACAATGACAAGCCAATCCTAACAAAACCGCTCTGAAAATGAGCAGATTTGGCCATCATGCGTGGCTATGTAATTTCACTTTGCATCTGATTGTGCAACCACTTATTTAGATATACTTTGTGCTATACACCCCTTCGCCAATCGCCAATCAAGGCAAAAGGTTTACATTTTGAGATCAAATATTCAAGTTTGACCCACATATTATTGTATATTAATATTCATGATAAAATGACATAATAGTTTCTAAAAGGTCACATTTAAGCAAACATGAACCAATACTAAATACAAAAATTAGAAGGGATTGGCTTTGGATTGGATTGGATAACTTTATTCATCCCGTGTTCGGGAAATTTCGTTGTCACAGTAGGAAGAGGGTGAGGATGCAGAAATAGGAAAGGCATTTTAGACATAAATAGATAGGTAATAAGTAAGTTAATAAATAAATACATGAATAAAAGCGTGTTGCTGATATATATTTTATATATATATATATATATATATATATATATATATATATATATATATATATATATATATATATATATATATATATATATATCAGTGGCGGGCCGTCAGGGCCTTCAAGGCCTTCTCTGCTGGACTAACAAATATCTGAATCATATTATATTTTGTCCATCAATACGTACTTATTATTCCAAATGGTCTGTTAGCTTCCTTTCATTGCTTTTCCCCCTGGTTGCACTGCTTCCAGATGTGTGTTTTAATATTGAAGCATTTAACCAATCACATTTCAGCCATGAGTTCGAGTTGGCAACCCCGCAATGATTTTTCATAGGCTTTAGCATTTTGCTGGCTGGGACATGTCATTGCTTTCACAAACTATGATTGGCTAGTAGGCGGGCCAAAGCAGTACCGAGGCAGCCGAGATCGCAAACTCCACCCACTATGGCCGACAGAAGCAAAAACAAATAGATTCTGTTTGCTCACAAAGCTATTTTCTAGACGGACTTTTTCAGAAAAAAAATGGACATCATTAAGAAAGGGCGGTCAACTCCGAAGCTAGCAAGCCTGTTACAGCCGGGAAAATGGTGTGTGGGGCACTTTCAGCGCGCTAACTTAGCTCCACAAGCAAATAGTATATTGTTGTGTTGATTTAATGCCATTTTCAAAACGGACTATGCCGGAAATATGACAGGACAGGCTCGACTTTCATCATTAGCTTCGATGGCAATAGGAAAGAAGGAAGAAAGAAAGGAGGATGGATATTGTGTAAAAAGGATATTTGGTGAGTAAAATTACAAATATGGCTATATTCCTAAATAATATTTCAATTGTGGGCCAAGTTCGGATATCTGAAAAGCTCCAGTGTTTGTATTTAAGCTCCAGTGTTTGTATTCAGTCAATAAATGCTGCTAGGAAGTGGATTTTACCTAATTTTAGTGCATTTTTTGTCATTTCACGTATGGACGTATCGACGTTCATCGCTGTCTTTTTACCGGGGAAATGATACTCTGGGCCCGATTCTGATGTCTAAAAAGCTCCAGTATTTGTATTTAATCAATAAATGCTGTTTTCAGCTGGTTTTACCCCATTTTCAGGCAATGTTTGTCCGTACGCCATTGACGTTCAACGCTGTCTTTTCCCGGGAAAATCACCCCCTGGCCTGGTTTTAATGTCTGAAAAGCTCCAGTATTTGTATTTAATCATGAAATGCTGCTAGGAAGTGGATTTTACCCCATTTTTGTGCATTAATTTATTGATTATTGTTTGTGTCGCAGCTGTAGCTGCAGTAGAGGTTTTATAGCCATAAAATAGTTTTTGAGGGTTGGATTGATACGTTGAAGGCGCTACCAGAAAATGCACCGCCCGCCACTGGTGGTTATACTATATGATGACATAGGGAAAGGAGAATTTCAAAATGATATATATATATATATATATATATATATATATATATATATATACGTGGCCGGATGATTCGCCTAAAGACGTTTCGCCGTCGGACGTTTGACAGATGGACAGGCCGCCGAATGGACGTTCCACCGAATTGTCAATCGGCCGAACGGCTGTTCGGCCAAACGGAGTTTCGGCCGAGTGGAGTTTTCGCCGGCGCGCTCGCCCCGGCCCCGGATCGTGTGTGTACATGTTTTTCAACCTCGGCCCGCGGGCCATATACGGCCGTTACAGATAACATTCATTGAGGAATAACAAGGCCATGTACTGCCCCCCCGCAATAACAAGGGCATGTACTGCTCCCCGCTGGGCATATTTCTAAAAACAAGTACAAGGCATATAATGACAGCAATCATGTTAAATCCATCCTAAAACAGCATTTAATGATCAAATACAAATACTGGAGCTCTTTGGACATTAGAACCGAGCCCAGGGAAATGAATTCATCGGTAAAATGTCGCGATGGTGTCGCGATAAGGCAAAAAAAACGTCTATATACGACCAGTCGCCAAACGGCTCAAAATGCGTTAAATGATTAAATACAAATCTTAGTATTATATATACAAATACTAGTATTTGTATTTCATCATTAAACGCTGTTTTCGGCTGGATTTGACCAAATTTGAGAGCATTTTGAGCCGTTTGGCCCTGTTCTTAAAATGGCTGACAAACGACGACGTCTAGCTCCGTTGCTTCACAACGCGCATCAGATATCTAGTCTGTATACACCAGGGGTCTCAAACTCAATTTACCTGGGGGCCGCTAGAGGCCGAGTCTGGGTGAGACTGGGCCGCATCAGGATTTCCACAAGAAAAGCACTGATAAAACATTCCAACGTTATCAAATATCTTTATTTTTTAACAAAAAATAATGAATTAAATAAATTAACTTAAAGATGAATTTGTGGCGCATGTGCACTTTCGCTCTCCGTTTCAATCGCGGAGATGGCTGCAGACACTGACACAGGCTGGATCACGGATCATAGCGCCTCATTCAGTTCTATGCTGAGAGCAGCGGAGGAGTGTGCGCGCCGAGCGGAGTGATCGGCCTCACGGCTTCTCCTCCGCCCAGCTGATTGGAGGAATGAATGAGTGAGCGAGTGAGGCACTGGACAGCCCGGCCGATGTCCCGCCCTCCAGAGCCGTATACCTCACCGTGATTGGTTCATTCAGCTCCGAACCAAAGTTCCCTCTATTTTTTTGTTGGTCTGAGCAGAAAGACAACCTCCCTGAGCGCACTGAGTACCAGTGTGAGCGACATCATCGGTACTCGGATGATTCGCCTAAAGACGTTTCGCCGACGGACGTTTGACAGACGGGCAGGTCGCCGAATGGACGTTCCACCAAACGTTCATTCGGCCGAACGGAGGTTTCGCCGAAACGGGATTCGAACGCTCGCCCCGCCGGATCGTGTGTGTACAAGTTTTTCAACCTCGGCCCGCGGGCCATATACGGCCCGTTAGGATTTTTAATCCGGCCCGCCGCCGGTGTTGTCCAAATTATAGTAAAAATCAATGTTCGTCTACCATCAATGGCAGCCCGGGAATAAGCACTCTTGGGCGGGCATGGCAGTCCGGGAATAAGCACTCTTGGGCAGACAGATGTAGCAGAACCGAGCCGTAAAATGACAGCAATCGGGTCAAATCCATCCTAAAACAGCATTTAATGATTAAATACAAATACTGGATGATATCGCGATGGAGACAAAAAAACGTCTATAGACGTCCATTCGCCAAACGGCTCAAAATGCTCTCAAATTCGGTCAAATCCAGCTGAAAACAGCGTTTAATGATTAAATACAAATACTAGTATTTGTATTTAATCATTAAACTAACAAATACTAGTACGACCTGTCCGTCTGTCAAACGTCCGTCGGCGAAACGTCTTTAGGCGAATCATCCGGTCACGACATCATCATTGCTCGCTATCGGCACACCAGTATCACACCTGCCACAAGCAGGTGCATGTCAATGTTCCCTCTAATTTTTCATGTAAAACATGCTGTAAAACAAGAAAAACATGAGTGGACAGAGCTACTGCCACTGGCTGCCACTTAAACGGCGCCGTCATGGGGAAAGGGGTAAAAAAATAAATAAATAAAATAAAATAATAAAAAAATTTAAAAAAATAAAAAAAATAAAAAAAAAAATCGATCTTTCATATTAAGACGGGGGCCGCAAATTATCGTCCCGAGGGCCGCAGTTGGCCCGCGGGCCGCAAGTTTGAGACCCCTGGTATACACGATACCTATGGGAATACCAAGAAAAAAAAGGAAAACGACGAAGAATATGTGAATTTCCTTTGTCTTCTTTTAAATAAAATACTAGTATAAAATACAATACTAGTATAAAATACAATACTAGTATTGTATATACGATACTAGTATTGTATATACAATACTAGTATTTGTATTTAATCATTAAACGCATTTTGAGCCGTTTGGCGAATGGTCGTATATAGACGTTTTTTTTGCCTTATCGCGACACCATCGCGACATTTTACCGAGGAATTCACTTCCCTGGGCTCGGTTCTAATGTCCAAAGAGCTCCAGTATTTGTATTTGATCATTAAATGCTGTTTTAGGATGGATTTAACATGATTGCTGTCATTATATGCTGTGTACTTGTATTTAGAAATATGCCAGCGGGGGGCAGTACATGCCCTTGTTATTGAGGGGGGGGGCAGTACATGCCCTTGTTATTGCGGGGGGCAGTACATGCCCTTGTTATTGCGGGGGGCAGTACATGCCCTTGTTATTCCTAAATGAATGTTATCTGTAACGGCCATATATCGTCCGCGGGCCGAGGTTGAAAAACTTGTACACACACAATCCGGGGACGAGGCGAGCGCGCCGGCGAAACCTCCGCTCGGCCGAAACTCCGTTCGGCCGATTGACCGTTCGGTGGAACGTCCATTCGGCGACCTGTCCGTCTGTCAAACGTCCGTCGGCGAAACGTCTTTAGGCGAATCATCCGAGCACCATATATACATATATATATATATATATATATATATATATATATATATATATATATATATATATACACATACGTGTACATAGATGTACATGCATGCATACGGTAGGTCTTAACACTTGTTTTGTTAAAGAGCCTGACAGCTGATGGGAGGAAGGATCAGCGGAATTTTTAATGTTTAATGAAATAACACATTAACACAATTCTTTTGCCAAAACAAACCTGTTTTTATTATATGGGAAATGTTAACATACACTGGATTAGAGACACATAGACCATTATTAGTATACTTTATAAAATGTAACAAATTTATACTTTTCATGTTTTAGTTTTGTTATTGGCATTGAGATTTTGTTGTAGCAAAAAGGCATTGAGGATATAAAGAGGGTGTGATGTGATTTGATATTCGTATTTTTAAGCATTAGGATTTGCTGTCATATTTACTTTTGTTACTACTCAGCTGGACAGGATCCTATGCTGACTGATCCATGGACTAGAGCCGCTTCACTGAAGTTCAAGTAGCTGTTGTTAAACATCATCTCCCTCATACAACCCACATAGGGCTCCTTGGTTACATGGTAATCACCAAGGGAGAGATCTAAGGGGAAGAATGTTTGGAAATACATGTATTACAAGATAAATTACTACTAATGCTTGTGTCTTACTGACCTGGCACACCACCAATGAACATTTTTCCGGTGATTGTCGGATAAAGATTCTGCGAGCCATCCACACTGTGGACCTTCTGGTCTACTTGTAACTTGAGAATGTCCACACGTCTCATCACTGCGACA
The DNA here is from genome assembly GCF_051989625.1 of Stigmatopora argus. Classification (NCBI taxonomy): domain Eukaryota; kingdom Metazoa; phylum Chordata; class Actinopteri; order Syngnathiformes; family Syngnathidae; genus Stigmatopora; species Stigmatopora argus. Next base: position 2,448,380 of record NC_135405.1, on the reverse strand, counting down.
GCATAGTAATGACAGAAATGTCAGAAAATTAGAATAAAATGAACGATATATTTTGATTAAAAGTTATATGCATTATATACTGTTATGGTTATTAGTCTTACATTATTACATATTTGCTCGCAATGAAGAACGCTTTGCTTTACTTAGCTTATTAACATTAGAAAAGTTATTATAGTACATCTGCTTGCAACGGAGTTGTTACGATCGCGCCGAGACGTCGTGGCGCGATCGGAGGGATTTGGACCCAGTAGCGGGGAAGCAGGAGGAGGCGAGACGAACTGTGCTCATGATCGTAACTTTAATGACTCAAAACGCCTTACAAAATAACAAGGACTTGTACATCCCAAAACGAAACAAAACCGGTGCATGGAGAACAGTACCTTTGCAGCGATGTATGCTGTAACGCGCAGGGTGTCACGCAGGAATGATCCGACAATGACTAACCACTTCCGTGGTGCTTAAATACACACATCCGGAGTAATCCTGAATCACTCGCAGCTGCTCTAACCTGACGGTAAGCCAGGAGGGACAAACGAGCTGCTCCTGACAGGAGTAAATGCTGTACTCCTTAGTTAAACCAGACAACAGGAAGGTCGAATCCTCCTGGACTGCTGGAATGTGGAGGAAAAATCTTCGGCTCTACATGACCTTCATTTGTTTTTAGAGCTAAAACGTCTATTGTAACTAGGGTCCTTGACTATTGACGTCTCACTCCTGTTTCCCACCCCTTCCTTGAGAGGTGAGACGTCCATTGTAACTAGGGTCCTTGAAGCTAATAAACAGGGAAAAGATGCGTGTGACTGCAGAATGAACCAGGGCAGAGACCTGAAAGGTTCGATTCTCTCTTGCAAGAAAACCCAGAAGATTGTCTTGTCTCTTTATTTGTGCGTGCATTTGGGAATGCCTATTGGTGAACCTAATATATACCTACAGTTGTGGTAAATATTTTACATACACTTGTGAAGAACATAATCCATTTCCAGTTATTTCTACAACTCTGATTTTTCTCCGATAGAGTGATTGGAACAGATACTTCTTTGTCACAAAAAACATTCATGAAGTTTGGTTCTTTTATGACTTTATTATGGGTTAACAGAAAAAGTGATCAAATCTGCTGGGTCAAAAATATACATACAGCAACACGAACTAGCAATTTTGGTGACTTAGAAAGTTGTGTCAGTGAAATGAGCTTCATAGCATAGCCTCTTAACTTATTGTGAGTAATTATGAGTGACTACAGCTGGTGACTTCTCTGAGGCCAGTTAAATAGGGCTCATTGGATGCAAACGCCCACAAACGCTACAATGGGAAAGTCAAAGGAGCTCAGCATGGATCTGAAAAAGTGAATCCTTGACTTGAACAAGTCAGGAAAGTCACTTGGAGCCATTTCAAAGCAGCTGCAGGTCCCAAGAGCAACAGTGCAAACTATTGTTTGTAAATATAAAGTGCATGGCACTGTTTTGGTCAGGATGGTGAAGATTCAACCGAGAATTACCAAAAACCAGATCTGCCAAGAATTAGAAGCTGCTGGAACACAGGTGTCAGTGTCCACAGTCAAGTGTGTTTTGCATCTCCATGGACTGAGAGGCTGCCGTGCAAGAAGGAAGCTCTTGCTCCAAAAGCGGCACCTTAAGGCTTGACTGAAGTTTGCTGCTGATCACATGGACAAAGATAAGACCTTCTGGAGGAAAGTTCTGTGGTCAGAGAGATAAAACAAAAATTGAGCTGTTTGGCCACAATGCCCAGCAATATGTTTGGAGGAGAAAAGGTTAGGCCTTTAACCCCAAGTACACCATGCCTACCATCAAGCACGGTGGTGGTAGTATTATGCTGTGGGGCTGTTCAGCTGCCAATGGAACTGGTGCTTTACAGAGAGTAAATGGGATAATGAAGAAGGAGGATTACCTTCAAATTCTTCAAGATAACCTAAAGTCATCAGCCCGAAGATTGGGTCTTGGGCGCAGTTGGGTGTTCCAACAGGACAATGACCCCAAACACACATCAAAAGTGGTAATGGTAAGGCTAAATCAGGCTAGAATTAAGGTTTTCGAATGGCCTTCCCAAAGTCCTGACTTAAACCCCATTGAGAACTTGTGGACAATGCTGAAGAAACAAGTCCATGTCAGAAAGCCATCAAATTTAACTGAACTGCACCAATTCTGTCAAGAGGACTGGTCAAAGGTTCAACCAGAAGCTTGTGGATGGCTAAGAAAAGCCCCTAATTGGAGTGAAAATGGCCAAGGGACATGTTACCAAATATTAGGGCTGCTGTATGTATATTTTTGACCCAGCAGATTTGATCACTTTTTTCTGTTCACCCATAATAAAGTCATAAAAGAACAAAAATTCATGAATGTTTTTTGTCACAAAGAAGTATCTGTTCCAACCACTCCATCAGAGAAAAATCAGAGTTGTAGAAATAACTGGAAACTCAAGAGAGCCATGACATTATTTATGTTCTTCACAAGTGTATGTAAACTTTTGACCACAACTGTACGTGAAAAAAAATCATTTGATTGTCACCGAAATAGTTGTACCTTTATTAGAGTTATAGTTTTTGTTACTTCTCTGAAAATGTTTTCTAAAATAAAAAACATTGAAATATTTTTAATGCTTTTTTAAAAACTTAATCCAGTTTGTCAATAATAATAATAATAATAATAATCGGACATCGGCCCTCTCGTCATTATCAACAACACAAAAAGCCTACTTGTCATCACACGCAGAAACTGCGTGTGACGAAATTGGTGGTGCTTCTCCATAAGCTGCGTTTACTCGGCAACTCGACAATTGTGTATTATTGGTTTATTAGCTACATACAACATTCAGTAGTCCCCTTTATTACCTACATACAGTGTTCACATTTGACAACAATAAAATTATATACTGACCTGAAATTCTATGCCAATGGCCAGAGCAGAAGTCTTGTTCTAGAGTAACTTTTGCCAATAACACGTGTGCCCCATCAGTCAAAACAACCAACACCTGGAAAAGACGTTATTTTCATTTCAACAACATTCCTAAGGTTTTGAACAATGATAATAAAGGGTTTCAAATGAGTTGCAAGGTTGTGGCAGGCATTTTTATCAGATGCCAGCTCTTATGGTAATACAAAAATAAATAAGTGAAGATAGTACATTAGCAATGATATTTTAAGCCAGTGGTTCTGATTGAACCCTAGGAGTTCGGTGATTTGCTCTCGGGGGTTCGGTGGACCCCCTGCAGCGGAGGTCAAGAAACACTGACTCATCAGTTTATACCCGATGACATGCTCCGCTTGGCCATCACTGGTTTTAGAGTTTTTTGCATTTAGGCAGTGTCGGGTCATGCTTTTCACACCTAGGCCTTCAGTAGTGCTATGTCTGAATCAATCTAATGCTCAATAACTATTTAATGGCTATAAAACTTTTACTGCATATATATATATATATATATATATATATATATATATATATATATATATATATATATATATATATTTTAATCCATGCTCCTTTCTTTCTTCCTTCTTTTTTATCGCCATCGAAACTAATGCTGAAAATCGAGCCTGTCCTGTCGTATATATTCATATACGTGTATATATATATATATATATATATATATATATATATGTGTGTGTGTGTATATATATTATATATATATATATATATATATATATATAGGAAGAAAGAATGGAGCATGGATATTGTGTACAGTTAAAAAGGATTTTGGTGAGTAAAATATGGCTTTATTCCTAAATAATATTTCAATTGCATGAGGTTATTATTGATTATTTTTTATGTGTCGTAGCTGTAGCTGCAGTAGAGGTTTTATAGCCATAAAATAGTTTTTGAGGGTTGGATTGATTCGCTGAAGGCGTCGCTAGAAAATGCACGGACCGCCGCTGATATATATAGGCATACCGTATTTTCACGACTATAAGGCGCACTAAAAAGTCTTAAATTTTCTCCAAAAGAGACAGGGCGCCTTATAATGCGGAGCACCGTGTGTAAGCTCTAAAGCCTGACTGAGATCACTTCTTGCCGACACGCTTCTTATATAGAGAGAAGGCGGATGTGGGTGGGGTCAGACGCTAAAGGCACGCCCCTACAAGGTACCCTTATATAGTGTGGGCATGTGTTTATTGCAAAACAATTTCGGTTTGGTTTGTAAATGAATATGAATAATACAAATAGACAGGCTTACGAAGCTCAGTTCAAACTTCAAGCCATCAATTATGCAGGGGAACATGGGAATAGAGCAGCCGCGAGGGAATTTTAGATCAACGAATCCATGGTTAGCAAATGGAGGAAGCAGGAGAACGAGCTTCGCCAAGTCAAGAAGAAGCTGAGTTGATTTGCGCGTGCCCATCTCGCAGCAGCGGTGAAAAACCAAGTCACGAAAATGAACTCTGAGCTTGCCGTCATTCCCATTTAACTAAAGAACTCCAACCGCTGGACATCGGCATCAACTGGGCGTTCAAAGCAAAGTTGCGAGCGACATGGGAACAATGGATGATAGGTGGCGTACACAGCTTTACGAAGGGTGGCAGGCAGCGCCGGGCTAGTTACGCCACTATTTGCGAATGGATTGTGGCCGCTTGGACGAACGTGTCTGCTTTGGATTGGATTGGATTGGATAACTTTATTCATCCCGTATTCGGGAAATTTCGTTGTTCCAGTGGCAAGAGGGTGAGGATGCAGGAATAGGAAAGGCATTTTAGACATAAATAGCTTGCAGGAATAGGAAAGGCATTTTAGACATAAATAAATTGCTTGCACTGTTGTTCGAGCTTTTGCCAAAGCCGGCATCATTTCTGTCGAGCCACATGGCAATGTGAGTGACTCTGACAACGAAGAGAGGGAACCCGGCGTTTTTTATTAATCATTTGGACAATTGTTCAATTCGGACACAGAAAATGAGGACTTTGATGGATTTCTGGGTGATGATTGATCAAAAAACGTGAGTACATTGTAAATTGGCTAAATAAAGTACGACTGAACTCATTTTTGCTTCTGTTGCCTTTTTAAAAATGTGTTTTTAGCGTGTGTCCGTATGTTTTAGCTGGTGTATGTTTAAGCTGGTGTATGTTTTGCCATGCCTGACCGCGCCTTTAAATGCGGTGCGTCTTGTGTGTGTGTCAAATACAGAAATAGCACTCGTTACTGACAATGCGCCTTTAAATGCGGTGCGCCATATAGTCGGGAAAATACAGTATATATATATAAAATATATATATATATATATATATATATATATATATATATATATATATATATATATAAATATATATATATAAAATATATATATATATATAAATATATATATATATATATATATATATATATATATATATATATATATATATATATATATATAAATATATATATACATATATATATATATATATATATATATATATATATATATATATATATATATTTATATAGGCATATATAGGCAAAAATGTCAAGACAACCCTCCTGTAAGGCAGTGATGTGATCTGTGCATACTTACTGAATTTTCATGAATGTAAATTGAGAAATGGCCCTCTGCTAAGGGCAGATGCACAAGAACCGCTGATGTAACACGGGGCCGCACCTCCACTTTTAGTTCAAATTGATGTCCCAAGTTAAGTGTGTCTGAAATTGGGAAGGAAAAAAATTGTTTATGCAATTGTAATCTTTCTGAGTCAATATCAATAATTAACTCGATAACTATCACAACTATTTTGTTTCAAATTTGAAATTTCAAACTTCTGTGAATAAGTAAATAAATTACTTTCCTCCTTGTTCAAATATGAAAGTAACTGTTACCTTACTTTATAATAAAAGAGAATATGAAATATAATTTTTAAAAGTATTTTTGTTGTTTTGTGCAATAAAGATAAGACAATTCCCTCCGTACACTATGAAAAGTAAAGAATAAAACCTGAAGAAGGTTTGATTGGCATCTTTATTTTTATAAATTTACCTTCAAACCAAAAGTTGCTGTTTAATATGAAATAAATAAAATAATCAACTGAAAACATCATCAACGTTGGCAAGCAGACTCTTTTCAGCCTCACAAAAAGAAACAGTGTAAATTTACCTCACATAATGCCATTTAAAAAAATCAAATTAATAGAGTTGGATGAACTGAACCAAGACAAGAAGTTTTTAGATTTTTGCAATGTTTTTAGAACATTTACAATATATAGGAAAACACCTTGATATCAAGTATTCAAGTAAATATTACAGGCTGTCCTCAAATGAGGACAGTGGGTTAAGGACATTTTCAAAAAGGCTACTCTTTGCGCACAGGTATGTATTTACGAGGCATTAAAAAAATCTGAAATAAAACTTCAGGGAGAATTCCCTTGGATCTTTTAGTGGGTCATCTGTGTGTTGTCCTGCATTTCATAATTGCTCATTTTGGCTTTGTTATTGACCTTTTGCGTTCATGCTTCATGTTAGTCTCTATTGCTCGCATACTTAAAACACGTTTCCTCATCATCCTCTTCTTCTCCGAGCGTTGTCTGGGACTAGCTGTTAGGAGTCGCTTGTTTTTGTTTTTCCCATTGCCTACTCCCTGTGTTCTGACATTCGTTTCCCCACTCTTGTTTGTCCCTCCTGCCTTGCCGTTGTGCTCGCGCAGCTGCACGTGATACAAAATTATTTCCTGTTGTGTCTATTTAAACCCCACTGATTATAATGTCATTGTCGGATCATCTGCCTTATTTCCTTTGCCATGTGTTTACATTACCTCGTTCCTTAATTCCCCGTGTTTTCCCTAGTCCGGTTTGGTTTTGTGTTTCGATTCCTAGGTCTTTGTTATTTTGTAAGATCCTGCCTAAGTTATTAAAGTTTGGGTATGAGCACTATTTCCCTCGCCCTCGCCTGCTTCCCCGCGATTGGGTCCTATTCCTAGTAACCTCGCCTCGACGTAACACTAGCGTTCATCTCACCACGCTGTCCCCGTTCCCTGTGGTGGTCAGGTGGTGTAATTGCAGTTTACCACCTCACCTCGGACCAGTTTGCCATGGGTAACCCTACCAGGGGCACAATGCCTCAGACAACATAGTTCTTAGGCTCATTGGGACACACAAACCCCACCACCTCGATAAAGTGATGACTCATCAGGAGTTCTTTATCATATTTTCATATTTATTTAATATGTAAATCTAATTGTATTCCTATTTGAAAGTTCGTGGACCCTGAACACATTCAAGTAAGCTAAAAGTGGTTAGTACCAAGACTTTAATATCGTTTTTTTCTCTCTCAATTTTACGCCGAAGTCATTTTCCCGCTTACACAAAACTTGACTTGTTGGCAGATAATATCCCGTGGCACACTGGTCTACCCCTTGCGGCACAGCACAGTGGTAGGGAAACATGGAAAAAAATATGGCATGTCACGTTATAATATAAAGTAAGGAAGGCTTTACCCAAAAGTAGATATCCTCCCTCCTCTGCAAAGAATATTCCTTCCTCAGTCAGTCCCTCAAAACATGGGGTCACCCCAAATGTTTCATCCATAGAAGAAAACAAATGTCCATCGAGCTGAATATTCTTCAAACAGCCAGAAAAGCTGTTCAATGAGTTTCTCTAAAAACAATTAGGGAATATAAAAATTATACACATGAATATCTACAGTTGATACAAACAATCACCAGGCCCATTTTGCCAGGTTTTGTTGCAAATAAAGCAAGATGAATAATTGAAACACTTTTTTTCATCCTAAAATTGACATATCACCTCTTTAACTCAACTGGGAAAGCATATTATTATTAAATTAAAAAAATAAATGTCTTACATAATAATAATAGTATTACAGTGGTGCCTCTACTTATGAAATTGTTTCCAGAAGTGATTTCATAACTTGGATTTAAAAATGCTTGCCACAACCTTGCAACTTATTAAAAAGCCTTTATTATCATTGTTCAAAACCTTAGGAATGTTGTTAAAATGAAAATAACGTATTTTCCAGGTGTTGGTTGTTTTGACTGATGGGGCACACGTGTTATTGGCAAAAGTTACTTTAGAACAGGACTTCTGCTCTGGCCATTGGCATAGAATTTCAGGTCAGTATATAATTTTATTGTTGTTAAATGTGAACACTGTATGTAGGTAATAAACAGGAGTAGTGAATGTTGAATGTAGCTAATAAACCAATAATACACAATTGACAAAGTGGATTAAGTTTTTAAAAAAGCATTAAAGAGCATATTTTATATTGAATCAGCATGATTCATTCCATGTTTTGGAGCTGATCAGCCATGGTCCCTGAAAATGGTTTTAAAATGGGCCCTGTAAAGAGACTTTTGGCCGGATGATCATTCTCAAACTCTGAGAATGGCCGCAAGCCCATTTTGGGCCAGCTCTGTTGTCTGTCTGAAGAGCCCGCTAACCCGCATATGGACCGGGGTTTTCTTTTTTAGCTCGGAACAAATGGTTTCCGATTGAGGCTTTTCATAACCTGAATATTTTGTAGAAGCATTCTTAAGTGGAGGTACCACTGTCATATGTTTTATTCATGATTTTCTAAAGCAGGGGTGGACAAGTCCAGTCCTCGAGAGCCCATTTCCGGTCTGTTTTCCATATCTGCCTCCACCAACACACCTGAAGCTGACAATCACCAAACTAATGTTGTGGTATGTCAGGGTTGACATGCCTGTGCCACATCACGTGGACAGTGCTACTGGATTGGTGGACAAGAGGCTGTGTTACAAATACACAGGGAATCCCTGTGTATTTGGCACACTTGCCAACATCCCCATAAAGGTTTAATTCAGGGGAACTGGAATAGAGGGTTCATCAGAAGGTTGAAGCTCAGATTCAGGAGGAACATTGTGGTGTGGTGGACATGCTTTCAATCTGGTACTGAAGGGGGTACAGAGTTTGCTTTCCATGTCATATGTGTTGCGTGGACTTGTCCAAGGATTCAACGCATCCCTTGAGAACTCCTGTGACTATGGCGACCAAACCACCTGATACAAGCAGTTTAGTTCATCTACGATCAGTGTCAGCACTTGTTCCGATTTCCTGGCAGTATGTGTTAACAGTGAGGGTTGGAGTCCGCCAATAGTGCCTGTTCACAACTTTTATGGACAAAATATCAACGTAAAGCTGAGACTCTAAGGTGGTTTGGTTTGGTGGTCTCAATATTCCATCCGTTTAAGCTTCTTGGGGATTTGCTACAATATCATGTGACATTCCTTGACTCAGTTTACATGGTTACACATTCCATAATTAAATTAATAACTACACATTTATTACTAACAACCCTACTTGTCAGATTTTGGCGAATGCATAGACCTCTCACCATCTTTTTGACAAGGCCAACTTTTCTGAAATGTCATTCCCTCAATTTGGAACAAGAATCTTTGCTTTGCTCCTTCTGTGTCCAAGTTTCAGAGAAAAATATTGCAGAAACTTTGTTGGGATTTGTTGTGAGGTGATTCACAAATTGAGAAAATCATTAATTTATAATTTTAAAAATAATATAAAATAATGTGTTTATATTAAATGAGAATGGTTCAGTATAATAGTCACACTGCTTCTGTATCTTATTGTAGAAGTTATTTTGTTCTCTATTTAGTTTTCTGATGTACATTTTTTCACTATGAATCATCCCTCCAACCATTATCCACCTGCCCCATCTATTACCATTTTAAATATTTTTATTGTCTCTAATCCCCTCATTTATCCTAATTGCCCCCACTCATACAAAGTCTCTACATTCCTTGCTGCACCTGTCCATCTATGATCATTCTCACATATTTGAGTGAAGAAAGGTGTCTTAAAATCATTCTTGCCGCATTTGCATGTTTGTATGATCCCAGAAATATGGTATTTTTATATTACAAAACATGACATCATCTTCATCTCTACTAATGATGATTGGTATGTAGATTTAAACATCAAACCTGAACATTTTTTTGTCCACGCTGTGGTGGTACGCCTCCAAAATACAGAGGACTGCTGACATACCATGGCGCATCTTTGCCATTCACACTTTCTCCTTGCATTGTGAGCCCATCGATGATTAATTTTCCCAGATGTCCATCACGTGTGAAAGTGACCTTTGCACAGAAAGCACAAGTTCTTTTAACCTTTTAGTGGTGTTATTCAGCCTCCTTTCTATTAGTTATTTTCCTTACAGTACACAATACATGTCAAAAGCAAATTGTCAAATACTAAACTCTCTTATTTCTATAGATAGCTTACTGTATCAAGAAATTTGGCAACAGACACAAAACCAACGCTCAACGACGTCTATTATTAAAAAAATAGAAACATTATTTCCATCACGGAACCAACAAAACTACCCTTTATTAATTTAAACATTTAGAAATTCTAAGAGTGCATTTAAAAATGTACAGATAATGTACAAAATACAAAATGATTTACTTTACCAGAGTTCTCAATGTGGTCTATTCAGTTAATTACTGCCCAAATAGGGGAATGATTGACCAAATTTTTAACAATAATACATTATTGAATAAGCGCTCCACTCGCATTACAATAACATACTGTATTGCTTTTAGCACATATTGATACTAAAGGGGAAGACGCATGATTTACTAAGGTTTGTTAAAAGTGTAAGTGTTTAATGATACACGTTATTATCATTACAAATGTATTCTTTGCTCAACTTAAATAAAAGAGTTTTTGATTTTAATGAATTTGTTTAGTAGAATCAGATTAAAATTGCAACATGTCTGTGTTTTCCCTCTCTTCATTTTTGGGTAGAATAGACCCAAATATAAAATCTATACTTTGCACCAAAAAATTTTATTCACAATTTATTGATTGACTATATTTTATTTCAAATTGCTTAACATACGCCTAGTTGCTGCTTGAGAATGTAAGGAGTAATGTGTCTCTTCATCTTACACTAATAATATGTTTCTATCATTATGTTATAGTATAACAATGAATGTGACATGCTTACTCGTCAAAAAGAGTTTGTATATAATAGCAGCTTTAGAAATGACAGGTATTACATGATGAACTAACATTATGCCATGCTCCATCATTGCAGCTGTCCTTGGTCGAGATTTCAACTCGCTGATCACCTACGTCGAAAGTGTAAATAAGCCGACCTTTGGCCAAGAAAAGAGTCATGAAGTTTTTCTCTTGGATGTCAGATACATAAAAAATTAGGCCAAATGACATCTTGGTCTTTAGTGATAGGGAAATGTTGGACCTGGAAAGGAAACATTGTCAAACTACTCAAAGAAGGCTTTCAAAATTCTTGGCATTGTAAATTGTTTATCATGACACTTACATTTGGGAAAATGATTCCGGGAGCCCATTAAAGTGATGCCTACTGTTTGCAAAGCTGCCATATTGATAGGAATGCTCTATTCCTTGGTCACTTGAGGAGGTATGGCAGGGAGCAACAGTCATTATATTGTCAGATTCAGTTTCTCTTTTAACCTGTAGCAGCATAAGAATAATTGATTTTAAATTTGCAATACAATATAACCTCGAAAGAAGCACATCAAATTGTTGCCAAATAAAATCTTTAAATCTATTATACATTTTATTAATATGATGTTGTGTTTTTTCTTACCTTTTGCGATCGCTTTTGTTTAGCTATAAGTTTGTCATCACTGAGTCTTAATGAAAAAGCAGCAGGAGGGCTTTTCACTGGACAGTCCTCCAGGAAAGTCTGGATATTCTCTGTGTAACGCTGAAAGTCCTCAGGCTCAATGTCTCGGTCTTGTCTACATAAATAGGTTAAAGGTAAAATATGTACAATTAAATCCAGCAACAATTTCAGTATTTCAAGCAACTCATATGCTATCATACCAATATGCACACTTTCTGATGGCTGTTATCTACAAGCACTAATTACTAATTAAAATATCCCCCTGTCTCATTCAGATAGTTCCATATTTAGCTCTACACAACGGTATGGGGATTGACATCAGCGGATGCCATAATTGATCAATTTTAATAACGATGATGATTTTTTTAATTTTCATTTTCATGTTAAACATCGGTTATGCTGGTCCTGGTCACTGGGTGCTGGTGGCTATCCCAGTTGACTTTGGCCGAATGGCGGACTCAACCATAAACTGGTTGCCAGTCGAACGAATGAAACACTAAACCATCAGGTGGCTTCTAAGTGCATCCATTCTAGTTTATCAGAAATGAATTAATCACCATTTGTCTACCTGAAAACCCCATATTTCTTTTTGTTACAGAATTGAGTCTGAGTATCAATTGAAGCTGCTTTGTTAAATGGACTCCTGACCATTCCTATATATCCTGTTTCCTTTCCAACATACAATACCTGTGTGAAATGCAGTGGCGGGCCGTCAGGGCCTTCAAGGCCTTCTCTGCTGGCCTAAGAAATATCTGAATCATATATTATATTTTGTCCATCAATACTTATTAAATAATTCCAAATTGTCTGTTAGCTTCCTTTCATTGCTTTCCCCCCTGGTTGCACTGCTTCCAGATGTGTGTTTTCATATTGAAGCATTTAACCAATCACATTTCAGCTATTATTTGTTGCCGGGGTCAGAAATCTGCCTCAAGGCCTTCACAATCAGTTCTGCGGGCTCTGACGCTTTAAACAAGCATCGATAAGACTGTTGCTTTAACCAATCAGATTTCAAGTTGGCAACACCACAATGCATTGTCGCAGGCGGAGGGATACGTCATTGCCTTGCCCACCCGGTTGTAATGTCTGAAAAGCTCCAGTATTTGTATTTAATCATTAAATGCTGCAAGGAAGTCGATTTTACCCGTTGAAGGCGCTCCGAGAAAATGCACGGACAGCCACTGGTGATATGGTTTCATTTGTTTCTAAATACATGCTACAGGTTTAAACATAAGTGCTGAAAACAGGTGAACAGACCAAGAGTGATTCAGTGTTGAACTGTTGAGTGAAAGGAAGGAACAGTTTTTCAGCTCCTCAGACGCAACCATTTTTTGGGTGGGCCTAGGTGACATGACTTAGAACTCTGTTTTCTCTAGGCTGTAGCACCCCACTAGATGAACATCAACATTACCCTCAACTCAGGTAAGCGTTTCAGCTTGGCCTTTTTCAACTGTTCCTGGTTCTCAAATGGCGCCATGTGATTGAATTGCCCTTTCCTGCAAAAAGTGTACTTTTGACAGTAGGAGTTATCTCTGTCCATGTATCATATTTGTACACTATCAAATAGCAATAAATGTTACTAAACTAAATTATTGGCCCGGTGCTGCGAGTGGTTAGCACGTCGGCCTCACGGCTCTGGGGTCCTGGGTTCAAATCCAGGTCATGTCCACCTGTGTGGAGTTGCATGTTCTGCGTGAGTTTCCTCCGGGTACTCCGGTTTCCTCCCACATTCCAAAGACATGCATGGTAGGCTGATTGGACACTCTAAATTGCCACTAGGTTTGGGTATGAGTGTGCATGGTTGTCCGTCTCCTTGTGCCCTGCGATTGGCTGGCCACCGATTCAGGGTGTCCCCCGCCTTCTGCCTGGAGTCAGCTGGGATAGGCTCCAGCACCCCCGTCCCCCTAATGAGGATAAAGCGTTTCAGAAAATGAGAATAGATGAGATGAGAAACTAAATTACTCAACTAAATCTGATTTCTCTCTTTACAACAATAATTGAAAAATAGACTACAGCCCTGGGCAGCAGAGATTCCACATTATCTGTGTGCAAACTCTGTAACAAACTGCTTTTATCACCGTTATAAATGTTCATTTTCAGAAGCAATTTACCTGTTAATATAAGCATAGGTAATGCAGCCAGTAAAATTTTTTAGGCTGCTGCTTGGTGATCCCCCAAAGTAGAAATTCGTCCCTGAAGAAACAGAAGAGGGTCTTGTGGCTGACTGTGGGCGTTTCCTCTCCTGCTTGTCTTTATCATCCACAACTAATAAATACCTTGGGTGAAAGGAAGATCACAGTATATGAATGACACCTAAATAATGACACTAAATAATGGTACTGAATAATACATTTGTAAACACAATCAAATAGCCATGAAGCAAATTTTAATTCCTGGCAGTGTTTATCAATGGACAGGTGACTGCAGGTTATTGACATCCACGTTGTGTCAAGGCACAATGTTAGATCAAAACCTTGTTTTTTTTTAAAGAAAGCATGAAAGTAATATAACTGATGGTCGCAGAATATGCATCACAACATAGCGTTTTGTCACAATTAAATCAAATGCTTACTTCTGATTATTCACTGAGGCCAATAGAAAGTGTGTCCTTCCATCATTATAATGTTTCTTATGTGTTTTAACTCTTGTTCCAAGTATGTTCATCACCACTGCGCCGTTCTCAAGGGAGATGCTGAATTCATCATTCTGCAGTGATAACAATTCAGGTAAATACACAAATTGTGATGGTTACATTTTTAAAGATTTTTTTAACAAGAAATTTCTAGAGCAATTTATGATTGTAATTGGTTTTAAAAAACTCAAAACTTTATAAATTATGCTGATTAAGTTTCTTTGACATTCAATTTGAATGTGTTTCCACAATCTTTTTCAGAAGTGTGATAATACCTCTTCAGTATGGTAGAATAGGAGTCCATTGGAGTCGTATGTTTTAAAGTTAAGGCCTCCTTCAAAATTTCCAAATGGTGAAATCTTTGCCGATGACCGCAAGTAGCTCTCACCAATGAAATGGGCTTCATGAGATGCCTATAAAACAAGTGTAGAATTTTTATGCAACTGAGTGTATTACTGTATGAACTCTATTTGGGACACTTACAAAAGACTCCTCGGGGCAGCCACTAGTGATGCCAATTGTGCCAGGCTCTTCCAAGAGGTTGAAGTCTTTCTTTTGGAACAAGAAGCCTTTGACACAACCTTTGAGGCCAACCACGGCTGAAAGTTCGGACCTGGTGACAGACAAATTAATACAGTTAATTGTATTATGTGGTCAACCGCAATCCTGTGGTTTCTTGGTTAGCTATTCAATTTACCAAGCACACTTAAATCAGCTGTCTTACCAATTATAACCTGCTAAAAAAGGCACAACAGCAATAATATACAATTTACATACGTTAACTGTTTAGGAGTTCTCCTTGTTTCTTAATCCATGTAAGATTATCTGCTCTATTACAGTCCAAAAGCAGTTTAGAGACTAATTTTCACCCATTTATTCACCAGTTAGCAGTGATGCTGCCATTACCACTGGGAACAATGTATTATTCAGTATTATGCTGAATGTTTATGTCACAAAAATATTTAAAAAATAAATAAATAAATATTGATTTTCACCATATTCATCCTAAATGCGATATATGGCATAGTCAACGAACGGGAACACTTTAAAGGCCAAGAAAAAAACAAGGAAAATAGGCCATGAATTATGTATTTCGGCTCTTTTTTGAAAAACGGGTTAAAACAACCGGTTTTGAACCGTAAGTTTTCTACGTCCTATAACTGAACTTCCATGTCCAACGTAAAGGTCCCGAAGGTGTGGTGGTTCTTCTGCCTGAGTTTGGTGCGGGGGGTCTGGGTTCACTTCCCACTCATTGGCACTGTGATTGTGGAAGTGAGTGGTCGTCCGTCTTTCTATGCGCCCTACGACTGACTGGTGACCGGCCTTTCACCCAAAGATGGCTGGGTTGGCTTCAGCAACCCCTGCAACCTCTTTCGAAGATGCGCGGTATGGAGGATGAATGACCATACATATACATATATACATATATATGTATATATAGTATATATATATATATATATATATATATATATATATATATATATATATATATATATATATATATACAGACGCTCCCCTACTTACGAACGAATTAGGTTCCGAGTGATTGTTCATAAATTGAATTTGTTCGTAAGTTGATTCAGTGCTATATTTTGTATTATAATTCATGTTTAAGGCCTATATAAGTATATTGAAGGTTTCTATAAGTGCATTTGTATGTTTAAGGCTTGTATAAGTAACCTGCATTAATTTGTACTGAAAAAAACATTTAACGAACGATCGTCGAACAATTCAAGTTGTATGCCCGTGCAACGCTCACCATTTTCTCACCCGCATCAAGCTTCTGTATTATTGCCACTTTCGTTTCAAATGAAATGGCTTGCCTCTTCCTTGCACTACCACCCTCACTAGAAGCCTTTCGCTTTTCACCAACCATATTGAATAATGGATGCACGAGATATTTAATGATAAAAATGTTCTTTACGCACTGGAGATACGTTCACGCACTTACGCACTGCAACGAACTGGGCAGAGGAAGGTGGATGCTGGGTGAGCTCTCACAGTGCCAGGCATCGGTATTAGCCGCGGAAAGAAGCACTGCAAGAAGTAGCCGAAAGAAGCCAGGCTCACAGAACAAAGAAAGTTGTAAAAACATTAAAGTAAAAAGTATAAAGTACAAAATAAAGTAAAGAGGAAAGTATTAAGAAATATTAAAATGTAATTTAAAAAAAGATAGAAGGGCTGTAAAACACGAAAAACATAAGAATATACAGAGCTACTGTCACTGGCTTCCGCGTGACGGCACCATCTTGGAAAAAAAAAACCTATGCGCAGACATGTTCGTATGTACCGTTGTTCGTAATTCTAATGTTCGTAAGTAGGGGAGCGTCTGTATATGTATATATATATATATATATATATATATATATATATATATATATATATATATATGTCAGGAGTGGCCTGTTTTGTCCCTCCTGACGTGCCGTCAGGGAAGCAGATTGACTGCAGCTGCTTCCCTGACGGCACGTCAGGAGGGACAAAACAGGCCACTCTTGACAATATATATATACAGTCATGCCTTAACTTACGAATGCCTCTAGGTACAACATTTTCAGGTTACAAAAGCTTTTTATTTGGAAATGAGTGCCTCGAGATATGAAAAAGATCCAAGTTCCGAAATCCTTCCAAAAGTAAATGCATTTCCTTATCCGTTATTTTATTTTGAAATATATATATATATATATATATATATATATATATATATATATATATATATATATATAATTTATTATTTCTTTATTTTTAATAGGGGTGACCCTACTTCGCGGATTTTCACTTTTCGCGAGGGGGGTTCGACCCCCCCCATTAACAGCGGTAATCGAGGTATTACTGTCTATAAATTTCAAAATAAAATAACGGATATAGGAAATGTATTGACATTTTTGCAACTTGGATCTTTTTTCCTATTTTGAGGCACTCATTTGGATCTCAAAAGGTTTCGTAACCTGAAAATTTCGTGCCTCGAGGCATTCGTAAGTAGAGGTATGACTGTGTGTGAGGCATCCTCAATAAACGCCACAGTACCGTCTGCTACCATAATTCATTTGAAATGTGACTACCAATTATCATCATAATATTTTTATACAAATGAAAAGAAATGGAAGCTACACATTTCTCCATGTTTTTCCTCATTCTCTTCACTAAGGTCTGTACACAATATCCACATGAATATTC
The DNA here is from genome assembly GCF_051989625.1 of Stigmatopora argus. Lineage (NCBI taxonomy): Eukaryota > Metazoa > Chordata > Actinopteri > Syngnathiformes > Syngnathidae > Stigmatopora > Stigmatopora argus. The sequence continues at coordinate 2,430,995 of NC_135405.1, read as the reverse complement.
AGTAATGGGTGGTCCGGCAGATGAGTGGTTAGTGCGTCGGCCTCACAGTTCTGAGGTCCTGGGTTCAATCCCATGCCGGTCCTCCTCTGTTGCGATTGCACGATCTCCGCGGGCTTCCAAAAACATTAATGGTAGGCCGATTAAACACTAAATTGCCCCATGGTATGAGTGTGAGCGTAAATGTTTGTCCGTCTCCTCATGCCCTGCGATTGGCTGGCCACCAATTCACGGTATCCCCGGCCACGTGCCTGAAGTCAGCTGGGATAGGCTCCAGCACCCCATGACCCTTGTAAGAATAAGCGGTTCAGAAAATGAATGAATGAATGAATATTCAGCAGTGTAAATTCAAAGGTTTCAAAAGCAGTTATTAGATTTTACAGCGAGCATGCTCGGACCTCGATTGGAGTATATGTGAGGGGGCCCCTCCTATGTAGATGTCTGAGAATGGCAGAGTGGTTTTCGGATTCTCCATAGATTTGACATGGCTCTTATCCACCAGAAGGATAATCTTCTTTGACTGATGATAGATTACTGATATCTTTGCCATGAAACAAAAAACAGGTGATATATTATGATGAGTAAAAGCATTAAATTTGGGAAATTTTATTAAACAAAAAAAGACATACCTCGTGATATCTTGCATCATTTATTTTTAACTTTGGTGTGTTATCCTCCAAAAGCTTCGGACCATCATTGAAGCCAAAGTCATACATTAGGCGCAAATATCCATTTTTAATTTCTAAGAGAAAGAATTTTTCCTGGATAAAGTGAAACAAAAATGTAAATGATGTGGTTGTTATTTCATCTAGCCCGTAATTTCGATTTGATTGAGCAATCAGGTAATAATTACCCAGAAGAATTAAGATAATAATAAATACGGCACTGTGTATATTATACTGTTTGAGTGCACAAAACTCAGACCATGCTTATTTTTCACAAAATCAAGCCAAACAAATATACATCATAGATTGCATTAAATCATCGGAAACATTAACAGTACTGAAGAAAAAACCCTATCAACAAGAACAACCGACCACCCCCCGCCACCAACCCCTCTTAACTATTTGGCTTAGCAGAAGAGTCCCTGCCCCCTGTAGTAATCATAGTTTAACTTACAGCGTTGACCATGATGAAAAGCACCCCATTGTTCGCAACTGTTCGGGCTGAAATATCAAATCTTGTGACATAACCATATTTCGATCTCCGTTCTATATTACTGATCAGTGCATAGCCCTTTCCATCAAACAAATAACTTGCAATACGACTCTGGGAGAATGCCAGTTTGTACCTGCAAATACAAAAAAATAGATATTAGATTAGAATGTTATATATTCAGGACCCACAATACACTGTATAGTATTGACAAAAGAATTAATAATCATGAACCCAGAAATCCTCGTGTTTATCCTCCTGTTGGTTAGATTAAGAACATCAACAGGACTCATGCTATATATATATATATATATATATATATATATATATATATATATATATATATATATATATATATATATATACAGGGTGTCCCAAAAAATGTATGCACACTAAAAATAATTGTAAACGTGGTGTTTAATTTGAATTTTATTATTTCAAAAAAGTGTGAGAATATTTACAAGTATCATTTTTCTGTTTTTTCACTGCTTGTTCTTAAACTGGCGCCCACTTTGATCCAGGCACTGCTGACATTGCCAAACAATAGAATCGCACACATTATGAAACAATTCTTTTGGTCTTTGGGTGCATTCATATTCAATCACATCTCTATATTCAGCAATTGTTGCGGGTTTCGTAGCGTAAACTTTGTCTTTTAGGTATCCCCTCAGGAAAAAAATTGAGTGGTGTGAGGTCAGGTGAACGGGGAGGATATTCAACAAAACCTCTTCGTCCAATCCACCTGTTTGGCAAAACCTCATCAAGAAAGGACCTAACATCGCGATGGTAATGTGGGGGTGCACCATCTTGCTGAAAATAAACCTCTTCATCTTCAAAATCGTCTCTAATGCATGGCATAACATATTGTTGCAGCAAGTTCAAGTAAATGGGACCGGTTACAGTTGCATCAAAAAAGAACGGTCCAATTACTCCTCTTGATGATAAAACACACCATACAGTAATTCCCGGTAAATTGACATGATGGTCGACAGTAACATGTGGATTCTCAGGTGCCCAATAGGTACAATATTATGGCGGTTAAGCGGTTAATACACAAAAACTGATACTTGTAAATATTATATATATATATATATATATATATATATATATATATATATATATATATATATATATATATATATATATATATATATACACCCCGCAACCCTTGTGAGGATAAGCGGTACAGAAAATGAATGAGTGAATGAAAAGCTAAAAGTCAGTAGAAGTACATTTTTATAGGCCTGAGCAGAAATTCATTTAAAGTAGGTGTAGGTGAAGTAGGTGATTGGATAGGATAACTTTATTCATCCCGTATTCGGGAAATTTTGTTGTCACAGTAGCAAGAGGGTGAGGATGCAAGAATAGGAAAGGCATTTTAGACATAAATAGATAGGATCCAATCGGATGAAATAGGATTCAATCATCCGGCAACGTACAGCTTAAAAAAATACAGTAATACCTATATATATATATGAGTGCCCCGACATACGAGGAATTTGAGATACGAGTAAAATTCAGAGCAAATATTTACCTTTAGATACGAGGCAAATTTTGAGATACAAGCATACGAGACAGCCAGGTGGGCGCGAGACATTGCTTATGATTTCTTTCTCGCCGCATCTCCCTCGTGCAAAGATCTCTACGGGTTGCATTTTTTCCATGTTTTTTTTTTGCGTTAGTGAGTGCAGAATTAAGGGAAACACAATGGGTCCAAAACAAGCCGGTGCAATGAAGGGTAGTGTGAAGAAAAAGCGTATGATGACAATCTATATTAAGCATGAAATAATAAAAAAAACACGAGTAGTGTATGCATGACTGAGCTGGCTCGCCAATACATTTGGAGAAGCAGGAAGTTTGCCTCGAAAGCCGCGGTGGAATAACCTCTTTGTCTTGGTTATTGCACAAGAAGGTTTATATTTAGTGTAACGCAAGAGTGAAACTTTTGTAAGTGTGTGTGTATAGGAATCTCAGTTCATTTAAGTTAAATTTAAAGTTTGTTACATTACAAGCGCATCCGTCAAGTCTCTCTCTCTCTCTCCCTCCCATCCGCGAACTCCTCGTTGTATTGAATTATGTCTCATTTTACTATAAAACATCATTGTGGGATAGACTGGCCAACTGGCTTAATAATTGTTTGTTAAGATCGCGGAATGTAAGATAGGCTAACTAGCTGGAGTTGTATTTTCAGATCTATCAATCATAACCACTATTTATTTGTTACTCTGTTAGTAGATGGTGAATTACAACCAATAAAAATGTATTTTTCCATTGTAATATCCTGTTTTTGGTGTATTTTTCAGAGGGTGGGAATAAATGCATTTAGCTCATATCTCAAGGTATGACTGTAACTCATACTTATGTGTATCCCTTCTCTGTCCCCTTCTTTGGACACTTATTAAAGAGCTGTTCTCAATTTTTCAATTCATAATTTTCCTTGCAGAGCCTGCAGCTTTTAATCCAACTTTTGTCAAACATTTATTAAAAAGACTCAACCTTGACTTTGTGAATCTTTTCTTCGATCTTCAATTACAGGCCTGTCTCAAATCTCACATTTACCTTAAAAATCCTTGAAAAAAAATGCAGTAAAACGGATCCCATGGTCTCGGATAATGTGTTCCATCAATCGTGTTTTAGGGAAAATCACTCCTTTGAGACGGCTCTCGCGAGAGAAACTAATACCCTTTTATTAGCAATGGATTCTGACTAACAGAATATGTTCATCCTAATGTTGCTCCCAATGCCAAACTCCAAGAGTTACTAAGAATGTTTTCAACGGAATATACCTGGAACATGGTGTTGATTCAACCACATCCATCTTGTGTGTGTTTTTGAAATTATATAGACTGATCACCTCATAGTTTAGAGAGGCCAACTCGATGCAGCCCACAAATGGAGCAAGAGTCAAAGGTGGTGGGAGCTGAAATTGACAAAATTGACAATTTTCAATGCAGAATAATTTGTTGATCATTACAAATAATGATAATTACCTTGGCATCCGGTGGGACACCCCCAACAAAGAACACCATGTCTTTTGGGTCAATGTCAAAAAGTGACTCGGTTCCTGGAGCTTCACCTTTCTGAATGAACTTTTGTTCGTCTGTGGATTTCTGACTGGGGATGATTAGGTACACTTTTCCGTGCCTGCCCAACCTGAAAGAAATATTTTAACATGAAAGATGCAAACATATATTAGCCATACTACTGTTTTATTTGAATTAAATATGTTTGGCAATAGCGGAACTTATGATTGTACCTCTCTACTTTAATGTAGTTGAAGACAGCAGGCCATTGGCTGACAGGTTTTGAACTCAGTGGGATTTCAACATATTCACCACCAAGATTATACATGTACACAAGGTTGTCATTCTTGATGGCAAGTCCCATGTAGTCTTTCTTACCCTAAGGCAACAGTAAGCAATAATAAATACATCATATTCATGTTCTGAATAGTGAGAATAATTTCAACATTTCCTATAAGCGAACTCAGTTCTACTATCATGAGGCCTATTTGGTTGATGTCCCTGAGGTGGTATAAAAGTTCCTTATTATTTATTGGGTACTAGAAAGACTTTTGAATGCTTTCATCTAGAGTCTAGAGTTTAAAGCGAGTCATGGCTGGTTCGAAAAATTTAAAAAAAGATCTGGAATACACTCGGTAATCAGACACGGGGAAGTGGCAAGTTCCAAACAACTCTTGATGCGTTCGTTTTGAAGACTCCGGCGGAACGTCCGGGTGGGGTCAACACGTAGAACTAAGGTAAAAAAGATTAAAACAAAATTAGAATTCAGTTTTGTGTGAAGTTACATTAAACGTTGAGTGTCTGTATGTAGTTATCCAAGTTAATTTAGATTTGTTTGTTCGTTTACGAGTGCGTTGTGGATAAAGTCCCACCGAACACCGCCTCTGTGTATGCCGCTGTGTCTCCCCTCCGCGAAATGCGTCTAATTTTACTTCTATTAAACACATTTCATTACTATTAAACCACGCATTATTTATTACTTTGTCAATATATGGCGAATTAGAAGAAATAAAACATTTTTTCCAATCCAATATCCTGTTTTTGGTGTTTTTTTTCAGAGGGTTGGAACGAATTAATTTGTTTTCAATTCATTTCAATGGGAAACGTCCGCTCGAGTTACGAAAAGCTCGTCATACGATCTCAGTCTCGGAACGGATTACGATCATATGTCAAGGTACCACTGTATATATAAATTTCTTTAGGATTTATTTTTTTTTAATCTGTGTTAACCTACCTTGTTAAAAAATGTTTTTTATGTACCACCTTAACCCTCGTGAAATTTGAAAACCTCAGTAGATGTTGTGAAGCTGTCCTGGTCGACACCCATCTACAACATTTCATGAGAATGTAGCCTTATGGGTATGGATTGGTGGTTGTAAGGATCTTTAATTGCAGGAAAATCCAATTAATCAACATGTGCTTGTAAATTGGAGAAGGGTGTTACATGTGCAGGGTATGGAGCGTGGTTGGACTCAAGAGCAGGGAAGCATTCAGAGACAGGGACTGAAGGGGTAATAAAAGCAACTTTAATAACGAATGAAGGATCTGAAAAATAATGAGGACTTAACAACTAAGAGAACCAAACCAAACCTTACTGGGAAAAACAGGGGGAGACCAGGACCACTGGACATGTGAACACGGTTTGACACAAGTGACACGTAAACGGCGATCCGACAAAGACTGACAAATACACAGGGTATAAATCGACGCACATTGTTGAGAAGACAATCGGAAACACCTGAGTCACATGAGTGGTAGCACGCAGAAAATACACCAGGAGTGGGGAAATGACAGGTGAAATGAATGGAAAATCACAAGGACAGGTCACAAAGGGACAAAAAACAAAACATGACCAACCCAATGTGTAACAAAGAGGTTCAACCAGGTGCCAGAGACCCTAATAAATTTCAAACAAATTAATTCTACTCCAGGTCTTAAAAGATGGTTGTTTGCAGATAGTCAGATTCGTCTTCAATTGGGGTTGAACTTTCCCTTTGTCACAGATTCAATTTATAAGCCTTTAGAGACATAGAGTTGTGGTCAAAAGTTTACATACACTTGTGAAGAACATAATGTCATGGCTCTCTTGAGTTTCCAATTATTTCTACAACTTTGATTTTTCTCTGATAGAGTGATTGGAACAGATACTTATTTGTCACAAAAAACATTCATGAAGTTTTGTTCTTTTATGACTTTATTATGGGTTAACAGAAAAAGTGATCAAATCTGCTGGGTCAAAAATATACATACAGCAACACGAATTAGCAATTTTGGTGACTTAGAAAGTTGTCAGTGGAATGAGCTTCATAGCATGGCCTCTTAACTTCTTGAGAGTGATTATGAGTGACTACAGCTGGTGACTTCGCGCTGTTAGGATTATTAGTCTTACATTATATTATATATTTGCTTGCAAAGAAGAACGCTTTGCTTCACTTAGGATTATTAGTCTTACATTAATATATATTTGCTTGCAATGAAGAATGCTTTGCTTCACTTAAAATGTTAGGATTGTTAGTCTTGCAATATTATATATTTGCTTGCAATGAAGAATGCTTTGCTTCACTTGGCCTAAGCAGCGGGAATGTCACTCCTCTCTCCAGCTGGACATCTCACACTGTTGTTCACACTGCTCCTTGGGAAGATCCGGTAGACCTTCATTTGTTTTGAGAAACATCGACTTCTCACAGTGTTGTTCACACCGCTCCCTTGGGAAGGTCCGGTAGACCTTCAATTGTTTTGAGAACTGAGATCCATGTTGTTTAATCTGATGTAATAAACAGCAAGAGAGATGCGTCGAACGGCAGAATGAATCTTGGACGAAGGCGAGTCAGGTTCGATTCTCTTGCAAGAACACCACAGTTGAGTCTCATGTCTCTTTTATTTGTGCGTGCATCCGGGAATACATATTGGTGAACCTATCAGGCGCAGTTGGGTGTTCCAACAGGACAATGACCGCAAACACACATCAAAAGTGGTAATGGAATGGCTAAATCAGGCTAGAATTAAGGTTTTCGTATGGCCTTCCCAAATCCTGACTTAAACCTCATTGAGAACTTGTGGACAATGCTGAAGAAACAAGTCCATGTCGGAAAGCCATTAAATTTAACTGAACTGCACCATTTCTGTCAAGAGGAGTGGTCAAAGATTCAACCAGAAGCTTGCCAGAAGCTTGTGGATGGCTACCAAAAGCACCTAATTGAAGTGAAAATGGCCAAGGGACATGTTACCAAATATTAGTGCTGCTGTATGTATATTTTTGACCCAGCAGATTTGATCACTTTTTTCTGTTCACCCGTAATAAAGTCATAATAGAACCAAACTTCATGAATGTTTTTTGTGACAAAGAAGTATCTGTTCCAATCACTCTATCAGAGAAAAATCAGAGTTGTAGAAATAACTGGAAACTCAAGAGAGCCATGACATTATGTTCTTCACAAATGTATGTAAACTTTTGACCATAACTGTACAGTAATAAGTGAAGGTGACACACTAGGCGATTCCTGTTAGGTGTCATCACTTTTGGATTGGATTGGATTGGATAACTTTATTCATCCCGTATTCGGGAAATTTCATTGTCACAGTAGCAAGAGAGTGAGAATGCAGAACAGGAAAGGCATTTTAGACATAAATAGATAGGTAATAAGCAAGTTAGTTCTTTAGTCTGCTTTTTGCAAATGATTATACTGCAGTTCCAAAGCTATATCAATCTATAGCTTGCTTAAATCTCGCTGTTGCAGTTTGTAGCAGAGCATCAGTCATCTGAGATAATAATCATTCGCTACAAATCTAAACCAAATATCCTCAAGTCAATGGGAGGAATGCCCTCTCTGAATCAAAGAATACATCCGGCCCCAAGTGGAAGAGTTAACCCTTTGAGTCCTACGATCACACCAGTGTGATGACTCACGTGACGTCTATAGAGCACTGAATAAAAAAAAATAAAAGAAAAGTTAAACATACTTACATTCCTGTCTCCGAGATATAAAATGAAACGATCCTCTATTGGATCCTTGTCTGGGTCAACTTTCATAAATAAGCTGATGGACGTCATTGCCTTTAGGTTTTCTAGGTTGGTATCAGCATGAATCTCTACTGAAGATTGACCATTGAACTTCATTGAAACTTGAGCCTAGGGCAGAAAAACATTTAACTTCTTTTTAAAAAGGTGCTATATGGAAGAATTGCATTTCAATTATTCAATAAATTACCTCAATATTTCAACATTTTTGGGGGAAATACTCTCACATGATCCTCAACGGTTAAGACAAGATTTTCCCATATTTGTTTCTCTAGTTGTTATTGTTTTGATTCTGTGTTTACAATGGATGCCCCGCAGTCCACCAATCAGGCAATTACAAGATCTGTACCTTGTTTTAGTGTATGTTGCCATAGCTCAGTAATTTGAAGACTACTTAAATGAAGACTGCTACTTCTACAAATTGTCTGGATTAATGATTCTGACTCTCACTAAAGCAATAAAAAAGTTTGAAGTGTAAAATAAATCATGATAACATCAGAAGCAAAACAAATATATACTCTCGAGATGCGTTCGATTAATGTGGACAACTGAAAAGAAGGAAAAGAATGACGACAGATGCCAAAATCTCACGACGTCTCGTTGAGAGCTGATGTACTATTCACTATATTACGCTTATGTGCAGTAAAATGACATGGGATGAGGAAACAATATTGTGCTTCTATTCGGGCTCTTTTATATATATATATATATAACGGTTATCATAGTAATGGCTGTCTATATCCCACCGGATGCTAACGTTAGCACGGCACTTAGCCTCCTGCTAACGGCTGTAAACAAACAGCAGCTTGACCACCCCAATGGAGTCTTTATTGTCGCTGGTGACTTCAACAACGCGTGTTTAAAGACTGTTCTGCCTAAGTTTATCCAGTATGTGAAGTGTCACACCAGAGGAGACAAAACTCTAGACCAGGGGTCACCAAACTACGTCCCGCGGGCCGGATACGGCCCGCCGGCACATTTGGACCGGCCCTCTGAACAATACCAGAGACGCTATCGGATCTTTTTTCCTATTTGGCCTTGAATACTGGGACGTTTTAATCTTGTGTTTGGTTCATTGCACCCCTGCTGAGCCCACAAATCATCCCAGTGAAGCGGGGCTTCGCATTGCTTCTTTGGTGACACGCGCGGGGAGAGTGTTTCCCTTTGATGCATGCGGGCACGTCCACCGTTGCATGCACGAGCAGTGTTACCGAGACATCTGGACGATCGCAGGTGAGGGCGGAGCCCTGGGACCATCGCGGACTATTCAAGCATATTAAAACTGCAACCTGTTTGAGAACGGAATAATGGCGAAAAAGTTAGGTGAGAGAAAAATTGATTCAGAATGCAGGGTATTTAACCTGGAGTGGACAAACGATTATTTTTTTGTTCAATGCAAAGAAAAGGCTGTTTGTCTCATTTGTCAAGAGACGGTGGCGGTATTCAAAGAATACAATCTTTGCCGACACTATGAATCCCGTCACAAAGACAAGTACGATAGATTGCAAGGCCAAATACGAGCAGACAAACTCTCAAAGCGAAAAAGTGGACTACTATCTCAGCAGAACCAGGCATCCGTTCGGGCCAGCTTTTGGGTTGCTAAATTGATAGCAAGCAGCGGTAAGCCTTTCACTGACGGAGAGTTTGTTAAGAAATGTATGGATACTGTCGCGGAGGAGGTGTGTCCCGAGAAGAAAGATGCATTTAATGCCGTAAGTCTGTCGGTGAGTACAATGACCAGACGCGTTGAAGAAATCGGGAGTAATGTATATGCCCAGCTGCAGCAGAAGACGAAATAATTTGACTTTTTTTCATTAGCACTGGATGAAAGCACGGACGTGCAAGACACAGCGCAACTGCTCATTTTTATTCGTGGAGTTAGCGCAAACTTTGAGATTTGCGAGGATCTGGCAGCCCTCCAAAGTCTCAAAGGGACTACAACGGGAGAGGATATTTTTGACAAAGTGTGCCAAACCATGGAGAAGTTGGACCTGGACTGGTCAAAGCTAGCTAGCATCACGACTGACGGGGCTCCTAGCATGGTGGCCGAAACTCGCGGTCTAATAATGGGACGCATGAACCGGGAGTTGGAAAAAAGGGGTCTCACCGCCCCGCTACGAGTACACTGCCAAATTCACCACCAAGCACTGTGCTGCAAAATGTTGACGTGGGATTCTGTAATGACGGTTGTGGTGTCGTGCATAAACTACAGAGCAAAGGGAGAAGATTGTGCATGGCACAACAGAAAGTTAATGTTCCATGGCTTTTTTTTCTATGAAGAACCCAGAGAGAGTTATTTAGTTATTATTTATTTCATAAATAGTGTTATTTATTTTCTGTTTTTTCTGTGAAGAACTCAGAGAGGGTTATTTAGTTATTATTTATTTCATTAATAGTGTTATTATATGTTTCCTGACTTTTTTTCTGTAAAGAACCTGGAAAGGGTTATTTGGTTATGTGTGGCTTTCTGGAAAACAATAAAAAAAAATTAAGCTCCCCTACGATCGTCACACTTTTTCTGTTACAAACTGACACCGGCCCCCCATCAGAGAAGGGAAAAGTTATGTGGCCCTCACAAGAAAAAGTTTGGGGACCCCTGCTCTAGACCATGTTTATTCTAACATAAAACATGCTTATAGAGCCACTTCCCTCCCTCACCTGGCTGGATAATACCATCTCTGCCTGTCCCTCACCCCAGCATACACTCCGCTCCGGAGGCTAACAAGGCCACAAATAAAGATAATAAAAACTTGGCCCGAGGACGCCCTTTCTCAGCTGCAGGACTGTTTTTCCCGCACCAACTGGGAACTTTTCGAACACCACAACCTCCAGGACTACACGGACACTTTACTTTCCTACATCAAAAACTGCACGGACAACGTCACTGTTAATAAACAGATACAGGTTTTTCCTAACCAAAAACCCTGGATGACCAAGGAGACACAGGCACTCATCAAATGCCGTGACAAGGTACAATACAGCGCTGCCAGAGCAGAGCTGAAGAGAGGCATTAAAAAGGCCAAGGCAGCATATACAAGGAAAATTGAGGAGCACTTCACAGAAAATAACCCAAAGAAGATGTGGCAGGGAATACGACATATTACCAATTACAATGACAATAATATATCTGTTAATGCAGATTCCTCACTAGCTGAGGAACTGAACCGTTTCTTTGCTCGCTTTGAGACTGACAAATCAGACCCAGTCTCAACACCCCCACCACCCTGCAGCAGTACACTGAAGTTTCAGGAACATGAAGTGAGACTGGTAATGCGGTCTGTGAACACCAGGAAGGCAGCTGGCCCCGACGGAGTACCTGGGAAGGTGCTCAAAGCCTGTGCTGACCAGCTAGCTGGTGTTTTCACCAAAAAAATCAATTGTTCCCTGCAACAATCCATCATTCCAACCTGCCTGAAATCTGCCGCCATTATCCCTGTCCCTAAAAAGCCAACCATTGACAGCCTGAATGACTATAGGCCTGTTGCACTCACGCCTGTGATCATGAAGTGCTTTGAAAAGTTGGTTGCCCGCCATATCAGGAATACAATCCCTCCCTCAGTTGACCCTCACTAGTTTGCTTATAGAGCAAACAGGTCCACTGAGGACGCTATCGCCATAGCTCTACACACAGCACTGAGCCACCTGGAGCACCATGGGAATTACGTGAGGATGCTTTTCATTGACTATAGCTCAGCCTTCAACACTACAATAACGGGGTACTCGGGCGTTTGGGCGAAAGACGTTTGGTCGACAGACGTTTGGGTGACGGACAGTTCGCTGAACGGACGTTCCGCCGACCGGACGTTTGGTCGAACGGACGTTTCGCCGACCGGACATTTGGTCGAACGGACGTTTCGCCGTCACGGGATTCGCGCGCTCGCCCCGCCCCCGGATCATGTGTGTACATGTTAATAATAGGATAAAAGAGGCAAGTTTGTCTATACCAGGGGTGGGCAAACTTTTTGACTTAGGGTCAGAGTGGATACTAAAATTTGACAGCATTTGGACATGCAATGTAATTTATCAAACCTGGGGATTGAAATATAAGAAAAAAGACACAATTGAAGGTGAAAATTTATTTTCAAATTTACTTTCAACATTAAGAACATATTATTATTCAACAAAAGAGAACAGTCTTTAAATTGAGAGTGATGAGCGGTATTGCAGGGCAAAGGGAAATGAATGAGGTCATTGATTTTTACTATAATTTGGACAACGCCGGCGGCGGGCCAGATTAAAAAGCCTAACCGTATATGGCCCGCAGGCCGAGGTTGAAATACATGTACACACACGATCTGGGGTCGGGGCGAGCGCGCGAATCCCGCGACGGCGAAACGTCCGGTCGACCAACCGTCCGTTCTTCCAAACGTCCTTTCGACCAAACGTCCGGTCGGCGAAACGTCCGGTCGGCGAAACGTCCGGTCGACCAAACGTCCGGTCGACCAAACGTCCGGTCGACCAAACGTCCGGTCGGGGAAACGTCTGTTCGACCAAACGTCCGGTCGGCAAAATGTCAGTTTGGGGAACTATCCGTCGCCCAAACGTCTTTCAGCGAAACGTCCGGTCACGTAATACCGAACATTCTGGCTGACAAACTCTCCCACCTTGAACTATCCTCTTCCATCTGCTGCTGGATAAAGAACTTCTTAACCAACCGACCACAAACTGTTAGACTTGGTCCCCACCTCTCTTCCCACACTACACAGAGCACTGGCTCCCCTCCGGGCTGTGTACTGAGTACTCTTCTGTACTCCCTGTACACATACGACTGTACACCAACCCACCAGTCTAACTCCATCATCAAATTTGCCGATGACACCACTGTGGTCGGACTCATCTCAGGAGGGCCTACAGAGGTGAGGTCAACAAACTGTCTTTGTGGTGCTCGGTGTACAATCTCACACTGAACACCACGAAAACTAAAGAAATAATCCTAATACTCATATATGGAGTATGTGTAGACAGGGTCCAGTCCTTTAAATTCCTGGGGGTCCACGTCACGGATAAGCTCTCCTGGTCTACATACACCACGGCAGTAGTGAAGAAGGCCCAGAAACGACTCCATTTCCTCTGGGTACTCAGGAGGAACAACTTGGACACTAAGCTTCTGGTGACCTTCTATAGAGCCACTGTGGAGAGCATCCTGGCATACTGCATTACAGTGTGGTATGCTGGAAGCACGGCAGCAGACAAAAAGGCCATGCAGAGAGTGATTAACACTCCCTAGAGGATCGTCGGCCCTCGGTACCTAAACATTGTCGGGGACACATACCACCCTGGTCACAACCTGTTCCAGCCGCTACAGGTCTCACAAAGTACGGACAAATAGGCTTAAGGACAGTTTTTTCCCACAGCCATCAGGACTCTCAACTTGCGGTACCACGACACACAATCCCTTCTATGTAACAACTTCAGGGTGAGGTAACCTGAAGGACGTTGGGCGGTGATCTGCCTCCTACTAGCTGACTGAAGGTAAGTGAGGAGACAGTGGGAGGTAAGTGATCCGTTTTTTCTTTCTTTGTTGGCATCTGCGAGGCAAACTTTTCTACAGTCGCCGGGATTTGGTTGCGCTCGAGGGGTAATGCGATGTATCCATCACGGCAGAATGCCAACAAGTCTGAAATTATCACTTATTTGGGCCTTTTGCCGGGAAAGCGCACTTTGTGGAGAAGCACTACCAATTTCATCATATGCAGCTCGGTATGATGACAATTAGGCTTTTGTCGAGTCAATGATGATGACAAAGCCTATGTCCGATTATTATTATTATTAAGAAGAGAAGTAAAAAAATTAAAACAAAATTAGAATTAAGTTTAGTGTAAGGTAAGATTAAAACTTATTTTAAAGTGTGTCGTACGTTAAATTTGTTAAGTTTGTTATGTCACGGGTGTGTTTTCTCTCTCTCCTCTCCGCACACTCCACGTTATATTGAATAATGTCTCATTTTACTATTGAACATCATAACCACTAGTTATTTGTTTCTCTGTTAGTAGACAGTGAATTAGAACTAATAAAATATGTTTTTCCATTGTAATATCCTGTTTTTTGGTGTTTTTTCAGAGGGTGGGGATGAATTAATTTGTATTTAGTTCGTATCTATGGGAAACGTTGATTTGAGATATCGACATACAAGGTTAGTCCCGGAACACATTAAGCTCGTATCTCAAGGTATTTATTACTGTACACTGATTTTGAATGGGAAAAAATGCCATAAGGAAAAGGAGAATCCGTAATTGATATCCCATAGTGTCTCAGTTTCAGCTGCACAAACAGGATGTTGAGAAAAGCTGCATGATGTAAGGAGATCCAACATGTGATACAGCATTTGTTTATGTTCTAGATGGGGACAGGTTTACAGTAACTATAAAGACTGTTTATATTATTGTACTTTGTTTATAAAAGCGTTTGAGCCTATCAGTGTTTCAAACTGCAAAAATTGCAATCATAAGCAATGTCATTTTGTGTGTTTCAATATAATTTTCTCCATTATCAACGGATCTAAGAAAATTGTGATTTAAATATCCTTTAAAGGACCATCTTTTCTTTGAAGGTTATTTATAATATATATTTCTTCCTTTAAGATATTATTTGTAAACTAATTACCTTGAGTATAAATTTATTGCAAGTAGTCATTTCTAACACACAACATAATGCATTATTACAAATAAAGTTAAGGGTGTTATTATCGCACTCAAATATTCTGTAAGAACCGTTTGAAAATGTGATGTTTGAGAGGCAGCTAAAGGCTAATATTCATATATTGTATGTGAACTCACCTTCTTTGCCACACTCCTGGCCTGAGCTATGAGTTCTCTGATTCTCATGACATTCGTAGTTATGTTATTGACAGGCTTTTTCTGTTCAACAACCTTGAGCTTTTCCAGAAGTTCAGGAACAAGAAAATGAAGGTTATCAACTGGAAAGTATTGGGGGAAAAAAACGAAGCATGTAAGAAGTAACTCACATTAATATCAAAGAGGTTTTACCAGAGAATCTGCATTTCATACATTCATTTAGTGTACCGGTTATCCACACAAAGGTCGCACTGGTGGTGGAGCCTATCACAGCCAACTATAGGTAGTAGACGAGGGACATCCCGAATTTGTTACGAGCCAATTGCAGGGCACAAGGACCATTCACGCTCACACTCACACCTAGGGTCAATTTAGAGAGTTCAACTAGCCTACTATGCATGTTTTTGGGATGTGTGAAGAAACCGGAGTACCTGGGGAAAATCTACGCGAGCAAGAACATGCAAACTCCACACAACAAGACTCTCAGACATTTCCCGGTGAGTACATTGAATACCTGAGAGACAGTTTAAAGATTTTTGTTTCTTTCAATACGCATAATCCACATAATAACATACCTGATTCTTTTGCAGAAACAACAGCTTTTTCATAGGCAGCTGTGGAATATTTGTTGGTTTTCATGTTATTCGCCCACTCCTCTACTTTGGAACTCAGGGGTGTAATGGTCTCAAGCACTAGTGCTGAGCGGTTAAGAGTTCCCTCAGCCACCTTGAGTGTATATTCCAGTCGCTGGTTAGTTCGCGCTAGAAAGGTGAAGAGATGTGGTAAGGTTATTTATATTTCCTGGTTAAAATAATAAAAAATATATGTCAAGAAAATGAAAGGAATATGAGGGTAAAAGAATCCATGATCAGGCTGTGACCAGAAATTTTGTGCTTGTTTCTGCAATCAAGCTAGACAAACACCCCGCCAACCTCAAAATAATAGCCCAACAATTAAGATGGGAATCTCAGTGCAATACCCTGTTATTCTGAAGTTGGAAGCAAACACTGAACTGTCTTATACCTGTATCTGTTTCCATATTCTTGACCATTTCTTCAAGTTTTACAGTGTTTTTATCCAAGGTCTCTTTTGTTTCTTCAATGTATTTCAGCTTGTCAAGCACTGCAGCTTCTACCTCTGGAATCAGAAGGATGGAAATATTGGGATAACTGGCTTACACAATATGGTGAGATGGCCAATGTTTGAGTGTGGCCTACCTATTTGTTCTGAATGCAACGAAACAGATTCCTTAAAAACATTGTCACATTTTACCATTAGGTCATTAAGCTGCATGTTGATCCTAGTGACAGACTGAATGAAGTATGGAAGACAGAATGACACGGTAACTTAATGACAACAAGAATACAAAATATATTTCCTGTTTTTTTCTGTGTGAATTTACATCATCTGCCGTGTGGGATAGGTTCAGGGTAGTTTGCGAGGTGATATTGGCATTGTTGATGTACTTCACAATATTGGTGTAGACATTGGCTGCACTTATGGCCTTCTGTACAATGCCATTAGTATTGCTCTCTCGCAGATTCCTGTAGAAAATAAGATAGTATATTGTTAGTGTTATTAATTTTTCCAGGGGACAACCCTATGGGTGGTTATCAGTGGCGGGCCGTCAGGGCCTTCAAGGCTTTCTCTGCTGGCCTAAGAAATATCTGAATCATATTATATTTTGTCCATCAATACTTATTATTCCAAATGGTCTGTTAGCTTCCTTTCATTGCTTTTCCCCCTGGTTGCACTGCTTCCAGATGTGTGTTTTCATATTGAAGCATTTAACCAATCACATTTCAGCCATTATTTGTTGCCAGATCAGATCTGCCTCAAAGCCTTCACAATCAGTTCTTGCGGACTCTGCTGCATTAAACTATACTGTTGCTTTTAACCAATCAGATTTCGAGTTGGCAACCCCACAATGATTTTTCATAGGCGTTAGCATTTAGCTGGCTGGGACATGTCATTGCTTTCACAAACTATGATTGGCTAGTAGGCGGGCCAAAGCAGTACCCGAGGCAGCCGAGATCGCAAACTCCACCCACTATGGCCGACAGAAGCAGAAGCAAAAACAGATTGATTCTGTTTGCTCACAAAGCTATTTAACAGACGGACTTTTCCAGAAAAAAAATGGACATAATTAAGAAAGGGCGGTCAACTCCGAAGCTAGCAAGCCTGTTACAGCCGGGAAAATGGTGTGTGGGGCACTTTCAGCGCGCCAACTTAGCTCCACAAGCAAATAGTATATTGTTGTGTTCATTTAATGCTATTTTCAAAACGGACTATGCCGGAAATATGACAGGACAGGCTCGACTTTCATCATTAGCTGATGGCGATAGGAAAGAAGGAAGAAAGAAAGGAGGATGGATATTGTGTAAAAAGGATTTTTGGTGAGTAAAATTACAAATATGGCTTTATTCCTAAATAATATTTCAATTGTGGGCCAAGTTCTGATATCTGAAAAGCTCCAGTGTTTGTATTTAATCACAAAATGCTGCTAGGAAGTGGATTTTACCCCAGTTTAATTTTTGGCGTTTCACCATTGACGTCATCGCTGTCTTTTCCCGGGAAAAATCACCCCCTGGCCTGGTTGTAATGTCTCAAAAGCTCCAGTATTTGTATTCAATCAATAAATGATGCTAGGAAGTGGATTTTACCTAATTTTAGTATTTTAGTGCATTTTTTGTCATTTCACGTATGGACGTATCGACGTTCATCGCTGTCTTTTTACCGGGGAAATGATACTCCGGGCCCGGTTCTGATGTCTAAAAAGCTCCAGTATTTGTATTTAATCAATAAATGCTGTTTTCGGCTGGATTTTACCCCATTTTCGGGCAATGTTTGCCCGTACGCCATTGACGTTCATCGCTGTCTTTTCCCGGGAAAATCACCCCCTGGCCTGGTTTTAATGTCTGAAAAGCTCCAGTATTTGTATTTAATCATGAAATGCTGCTAGGAAGTGGATTTTACCCCATTTTTGTGCATTAATTTATTGATTATTGTTTGTGTCGCAGCTGTAGCTGCAGTAGAGGTTTTATAGCCATAAAATAGTTTTTGAGGGTTGGATTGATACGTTGAAGGCGCTACCAGAAAATGCACCGCCCGCCACTGGTGGTTATACTATATGATGACATAGGGAAAGGAGAATTTCAAAATGACTCTTATTTTGCACATTGCTAGAATTGCCCCCAATTTGGATGCCCAGAGCAACTCCGTGCATATGTGACATGCTAAAGTGTTTACTTTATTAACGATCGCATGTTGGGGATGTGCAACTAGTTTGGATTGGATGTACATCCATATTCGATTATTGATGCCTTGATGCCTATACCACTAGTTTGGATTGGATGTATATCGGTATTCGATTATTGATGCCTTGATGAGCACATAGCTTGGCCAACACGGGAGATTTCCTTCATACCAGTAAAGTTGGATTGAGGAAGCAACAACGAATCACTTTGTGATTATTTCCCCCTGTGTTTCAAGGTATGCTGGTTGTTGTAGAGGCCGGTTGAGTTTGTGGTTTGCAATATACACTGTTTAGCGTGTGAGAGAGAAGATAATGTTTAGTAATGTTTATTTACTTTTGAATTGCGAGCGTGAATGTGCGAGTCCCGGGTCATGCACATGTATGTAACATTCAGTATGCTACCTTCGGCCGCCATTACCCTGTAGAGCAGGTGTCTCAAACCGATTCCGCCGAGGGCCGCAA
Source organism: Stigmatopora argus (assembly GCF_051989625.1). Lineage (NCBI taxonomy): Eukaryota > Metazoa > Chordata > Actinopteri > Syngnathiformes > Syngnathidae > Stigmatopora > Stigmatopora argus. The sequence continues at coordinate 2,412,290 of NC_135405.1, read as the reverse complement.
TGGGTCCTGGTTTTTGTTCCAACCGATCCAGTGCCGACATTTTAACCAATCAGGTGTCTTCTAAAATAAGTAGCACCTGGCTGCAATCAACTGATTAACTGATTACACTTGCAAAAGGTATCCTCGTGTTGAGTTGGAATGAAAACCTGCACCCACTGCGGCCCTTTGAGGACCGGTTTGAGACCACTGCTGTAGAGTGTCAATGACAGTTATAGCAAGGAATTTATGTTATTGATATTTCATTGTTTACCCTTTTGAATAGTTGAGAAGGACTTCTCGAAGTTGTGAAAAGATAAAACAAGTTATGACCATATATTGAACGGGTGAAATTGTACATTATGTTTTGGGTTCTAACGTGTTGCTAATATATATATATATATATATATATATATATATATATATATATATATATATATATCAGTGGCGGGCCGTCGTCAGGGCCTTCAAGGCCTTCTCTGCTGGCCTAACAAATATCTGAATCATATTATATTTTGTCCATCAATACGTAGTTATTATTCCAAATGGTCTGTTAGCTTCCTTTCATTGCTTTCCCCCCTGGTTGCACTGCTTCCAGATGTGTGTTTTCATATTGAAGCATTTAACCAAACCAATCACATTTCAGCCATTATTTGTTGCCAGATCAGATCTGCCTCAAAGCCGGCACAATCAGTTCTTGCGGGCTCTGCTGCATTAAACTAGACTGTTGCTTTTAACCAATCAGATTTCGAGTTGGCAACCCCACAATGATTTTTCATAGGCGTTAGCATTTTGCTGACTGGGACATGTCATTGCTTTCACAAACTATGATTGGCTAGTAGGCGGGCCAAAGCAGTACCGAGGCAGCCGAGATCGCAAACTCCACCCACTATGGCCGACAGAAGCAAAAACAAATATATTCTGTTTGCTCACAAAGCTATTTTCTAGACGGACTTTTTCAGGAAAAAAATGGACATCATTAAGAAAGGGCGGTCAACTCCGAAGCTAGCAAGCCTGTTACAGCCGGGAAAATGGTGTGTGGGGCACTTTCAGCGCGCTAACTTAGCTCCACAAGCAAATAGTATATTGTTGTGTTGATTTAATGCCATTTTCAAAACGGACTATGCCGGAAATATGACAGGACAGGCTCGACTTTCATCATTAGCTTCGATGGCGATAGGAAAGAAGGAAGAAAGAAAGGAGGATGGATATTGTGTAAAAAGGATATTTGGTGGGTAAAATTACAAATATGGCTATATTCCTAAATAATATTTCAATTGTGGGCCAAGTTCGGATATCTGAAAAGCTCCAGTGTTTGTATTTAAGCTCCAGTGTTTGTATTCAGTCAATAAATGCTGCTAGGAAGTGGATTTTACCTAATTTTAGTGCATTTTTTGTCATTTCACGTATGGACGTATCGACGTTCATCGCTGTCTTTTTACCAGGGAAATGATACTCTGGGCCCGATTCTGATGTCTAAAAAGCTCCAGTATTTGTATTTAATCAATAAATGCTGTTTTCGGCTGGTTTTACCCCAGGTAAATTTTACCTCGGGTAATGTTTGTCCTTACGCCATTGACGTTCAACGCTGTCTTTTCCCGGGAAAATCACCCCCTGGCCTGGTTTTAATGTCTGAAAAGCTCCAGTATTTGTATTTAATCATGAAATGCTGCTAGGAAGTGGATTTTACCCCAATTTGTGCATTAATTTATTGATTATTTTTTATGTGTCGCAGCTGTAGCTGCAGTAGAGGTTTTATAGCCATTAAATAGTTTTTGAGGGTTGGATTGATACGTTGAAGGCGCTACCAGAAAATGCACCGCCCGCCACTGATTATATATATATATATATATATATATATATATATATATATATATATATATATATATATATATATATATATATATATATATATATATATATATATGGGTGTAATTGTATATTATGGGTTTTTGTGTTGATATATACCAGTAAAGTTGGATTGAGGAAGCAACAACGAATCACTATTGTGATTATTTCTCCCTGTGTTTCAAGCGAATATACAGGGTACAACACATACCTCCCTCCAGAACATGCTGTCAACTCCAAAATTGTCTTTGTACTAATATTTACAGTGATTGTGTGATTATGTGTCATTATGCTTTATCCAGACTCTTTTCATACTCCAGTTTGGTAGCCTGTTTCTCTAGCTCTTGAGCGTGCTCATCTGCCCTTCGAATCAAGTCTGAATCAGCAGATGAGAGCTGTTCCATCTTCTCTATCAGCTTTTGACTGGCACCATCAATTGCAGCATGGTATTGTGTTGCATTCTGTTAAGAAAATGAAAGAAAAAGTGACCATCATAAAAGCATGAGCACACATTGCTACTATGCTATCCGAACCTACTATCCCTTCATGTTTATATACTTAGGGGTAACTTCCCAAATACGATTGCCTGTGGGAATGTGTGCAATTCAGAGGTTGTACAATTAGCAAAAAATGGAGAGTAGGAAAAGGCAGAAGAGAGGAAACATTTTTGTACCGGTTGCTTGAAGCTAAAATTGTTGCACTGCATTAATTGAATTTGTCTTGTTTATGATTTGATTTCTTATTTACTTCTGCCTCTCTAGTAACTTTTGGCATCGCTTTTCAACTATTGTGTGCTATTTCCGGAGTTCCTTCAGTGAGAGTGACTGAATGAAAAAAAATCATTTTATGAAGCTAGGCAAAGCTTCAGTGGACAATACCAAGAGGGTGTCAGGCCCAGGGCCAGACAGGTGGGTGGTTGCTCCTCTCACCCAATCACAGGTCCAGCACCTGATGGGCTAAGCAATGGCAGGTGTGGCTCATCAGACACCAAGGAACTATTTAAGCCACCCAGAGTGTGACTAAGAAACAAACTGGCCAAGGTCTTGTGGGACTTTCTTTATACCTCCAACCTGGTCAGTAAAATGGAGGGTGTACTACCCCAGAAAAGTTTGAAATTAAGCAGAACTGACCAATCAGATGCCCTCGCGCCTTCCCACTCACCAGTCGCTTCTGTTGAGAGGGCGGCCAAAAGGCGCCTACATCAAATGTCAGCAACTTGTCATTTCTAAATATTGACATTGATTTTCTTAGGTCCTAACGTGCTGGATTGTTTTTAAATTTGTTTTGCCATAGTCGGATGTACCACACTAAGAGGTTAGTGAAACCGTCTCTTGGGCACGTATGCAATGCAATTGATTAACGCTTCCCATTTCTCCTCGTCGCAAAAAAAAGTTTTTTTTAAAACTGGGGCCCAAATTCAAAAATCGAGCACAGTAACATCCTAGAGCCGAACATTTGCAATTGTTTGTTCGAAACCGCATTCAAATCGGATGTACGGTCTTGTCTCCCTTTTGTCCGATGTTAACGGACAAACACACTAACACACACACACATTCTCAGAAATAGTCATATGTATAGATTTACATTAACAAGTGTGTCCACGTCATCCCAATGCAGCAGAATTCACTCATGTCTCTGAAGCTGAAACTATAAACCTTTTTATTAAGAAAAAAATGAAGTGATCTTACCTGGACCAACATGTCCACTTGAGCTACGTTATTTTCTGATTCCAAGAGTATATGTTTGGCTTTTTCCATACTGTTGTAAATAGCTGTAACCTCTGCTGCCATCCTCTGCTGTGTTTCCTGAATGAAAAGTACAAACAAACAGAGAATAATGTTTTTTTTCCAGAGTATAAGGGCTATAAAGCTCATTGAATGGGTTTACATTCATACCTAAGGTGCATCAATGTATTGAATTTGTCATTCATTCTTTGTTTATTTATTGCCGTAAAAACAATTATTGTTTTACTTTTTAAATTTATTTATTCCCAGTTTCGGACCATCCAGCGTGGAGTTTACATGTTCTACCTGGGCTTGCATTGGTTTTCTACTGGTACACCGGTTTCTTCTCACATCTCAAAAACATGCCCCTAGGTACAGTGGGGCAAATAAGTATTTAGCCAACCACCAATTAGGCAAGTTCTCCTACTTGAAAAGATTACAGAGGCCTGTAATTGTCAACATGGGTAAACCTCAACCATGAGAGACAGAATGTGGAAAAAAGTGAAAATTACATTGTTTGATTTTTAAAGAATTTATTTCCAAATTAGAGTGGCAAATAAGTATTTGGTCACCTCCAAACAAGCAAGATTTCTGGCTGTCAAAGAGGTCTAACTTCTTCTAATGAGGTCTAACGAGGTCTCCACTCTACTCTCTTACCCGTATTAATAGCATCTGTTTTAACTCATTATCGGTATAAAAGACACCTGCCCAAAACCTCAGTCTCTCACACTCCAAACTCCACTATGGCCAAGACCAAAGAGCTGTCGAAGGACACCAGAGACCTACAGAGAGCTGGGACCACAGTAACAAAGGCTATTATCAGTAATACAATGCACCGCCAGGGACTCAAATCCTGCATTGCCAGACGTGTCCCCCTGCTGAAGCCAGTACACATCCAGGCCCGTCCGCGGTTCGCTAGAGAGCATTTGGACGATCCAGAAGAGGACTGGGAGAATGTCTCAGATGAAACCAAAATAGGACTTTTTTTGTAGAAACACAGGTTCTCGTGTTTGGAGGAGAAAAAATACTGAATTGCATCCAAAGAACACCATTCCCACTATGAAGCATGGGGGTGGAAACATCATGCTTTGGGACTGTTTTTCTGCAAAGGGACCAGGACGGCTGATCTGTGTAAAAGAAAGAATAAATGGGGCCATGTATCGAGAGATTTTGAGTGAAAATCTCCTTCCATCATCCAGGACTTTGAAGATGAGACGTGGCTGGGTCTTTCAGCATGACAATGATCCCAAACACACAGCCAGGGCAACAAAGGAGTGGCTTCGTAAGAAGCATTTCAAGGTCTTGGAGTGGCCTAGCTAGTCTCCAGATCTCAACCCCATAGAAAATCTGTGGCGGGAGTTGAAAGTCCGTGTTTCCCAACGACAGCCCCAATTATCACTGCTCTAGAAGAGATCTGCATGGAGGAATGCGCCAAAATACCAGCAACAGTGTGTGAAAAGCTTGTGAAGAGTTACAGAAAACATTTGGCCTCTGTTATTGCCAACAAAGGGTACATAATAAAGTATTGAGATGAACTTTTGGTATTGCCCAAATACTTATTTTCCACTATGATTTGCAAATAAATTCTTTAAAAATCAAACAATTTGATTTTCTTTTTTTTCCACATTCTGTCTCTCATGGTTGAGGTTTACCCATATTGACAATTACAGGCCTCTCTAATCTTTTCATGTAGGATAACTTGCACAATTGGAGATAGATATTTCTGTTTAAGGATTTTTTTGGGTTTTTCATTACACATTCCATTTATTAAGTATTAATTTATTACTGTTATTAGCACCTAATATCTTCAATAGGTCCCAAGCAATTTGATGTATTGGCACAAAATTTACAGAAAAGATAGGTAATTACCTTCTGTTTAACCAACACATTTTATTTTTTCAATAACACACTCCATTTATTAATTATTAATTTATTATTGTTATTAGAACCTAATAACTTCAATAGCTCCCAAGCCTTTTGACAGATTGACACGAAATCAACAGAAAAGATAGGTAATTCCCATGTGTTTAATGCACACATTTTAGTTTTTCAATAACGAACACGGTTGAAAAAGCTAACAGATGACTATGAAAACCCGAATCGATTTGCAAACAAAGTACAGTACCTACAAGCCATTGCATATAATTTGTAAGTTTTACTGTTTTAATAAAAACTCCCATCATTGAATTCCCTTTGTACATAATTTGTAAGTTTGTATTGTATATGTAATTTTTGTACATAATTTGTAAGTTTTGTACTGCTTTAATAAAACCACCATATGTGAATTTGCTTTTGTAAGTTTTACTGCTTTAAAAAAAATACCATCTGTGAATTTGCTTTTGTAAGTTTAACTGCTTTAATAAAAACACCATCTATGAATTTGCTTTGTCTTCTTTTTAATAAAAATAAATAAAAATAATTTTACTTATTGCCTTTTATTAATGTCAAAGTTCCGGGCTAAAAGTATACTAAGACTTTTATTTAGCCGGGCGTCCGGCTGCTATTGACGGCGGTAGACTAATAACAGAAATAGCACCTCAGTCAACATGAATCGGGCGTCTACCGCAGTCAATGGCAGCTTATTGATAATGTGTTTAATTTGGGACAATAATTGTATAAAAGAGGCAAGTTTGCCTATACCAGGGGTAGGCAAACTTTTTGAATGACAGCTTATTGATAATGTAATTAATTTGGGACAATAATAGTATAAAAGAGGCAAGTTTGTCTATACTAGGGGTGGGCAAACTTTTTGACTTGAGGGCCAGAATGGATACTAAAATTTGACAGCATTTGGACACGCAATGTAATTTATCAAACCTGGGGATTGAAATAAAAGAAAAAAAAGACACAATTGAAGGTGAAAATTTATTTTCAAATTGACTTTCAACATTAAGAACATATTATTCAACGAAAGAGAGCAGTCTTTAAATTGAGAGTGATGAGTGCTATTGCAGGGCAAAGGGAAATGAATGAGGTAATTAATTTTTACTATAATTTGGTCCTGGATTAAAAAGCCTAACGGCTGGCCGAGGTTGAAAAACATGTACACACACGAATCCGGGGGCGGGGCGAGCGCGCGAATCGGCGACGGCGAAACGACCGTTCGACGAAAAGTCCGGTCGACCAAAAGTCCGGTCGACCAAACGTCCGGGGACCAAACTTCTTTCGATGAAACGTCCGGTCATGGCTCCAGACGTATTTCATTTTGTGTCCAATATGGCTCTTTCAACATTTTGTGTTGCCGACCCCTGCACTAGGTAAAAGGGTCACAAAATCTGAAAATTCTCTTGATCCATTACAAAATGTGATTTTTGAGGTTTGGCAGATCTGTTTTTATATAATTTTTTTCATCTATAATTTTTTGGATAGTTTAAATAATGCCATCATTTTTTAGAGCATCGCGAATCCAGGAAATGCACATATTTAGGGGATTGTGCTATACCTAGTGGTCCTCGTAAAAAATGAAAACCAACTGACTTACATATATAGTTTTAGGGGTGGGCCAGAAACCAGTGACAACACTGGGCTTCGGCTCCTGGCGGCAACAGCTGGCGTATTAAAGCCATTTCCAACAAAAAAAATCAGACCAAAATAGTTTCTGCCTAAAACTAAGAAATTTAGAATACACGTTCTCAGATTGTGTCCATGTTTTCAGCACTTATCTTCAAACAGGTTTCATGTATTTAGAAGGCAATCATCAAATTGACCTTACAGCATCTATTAAAAACTGTTCATAGTTTAGTGAGCTTTGGGGGATTTGCCACCAAAAAATAGCTTGAAATAATTGTTGTACATAGTCTATGGTGTTATATTAAAGTATATTAAATGCAACACAAAATAATCAGTAAACAATAAATAGAATACAAGACAGAAAACATTGAAGCAACCCTGTGGGTCATGGGAAATTACCTCATTACGCTGGAATTTGAGGAGGGTATTGCCTCTGTTCATTTCCTTTGTCTCATCAATTGTGTTGGTTGCATTCTGGAGGAAAGACTCCGTTTCGGACAGCTTGGTAGTGAAGCGCGACAAAGCCATCTTAATTGTGGAGAGATTGCCATTTGAAATAACTGACTTCTTTTCCAACTGACGAATACGCCTTAGCACTGTAAATACAGCCATCATGTAGAATTCAGTAAATAAATGCTGATATTCTATATAAGTTTACTGTATAAAAATGGATCCATCTATTCTGTGGAGATAGAGATAACAGCAGATAGCATACATCTGCGAATAATTAATAATACAACTTTGAAATTAGCACAGGCTCATTTATCCATGCCCCCTCTGTCCAAAAAAACCCAACAACAATTAAAATAAAAAGAAAAAAATATAAAACTACAAGTCATTCCAGAATTGGAATTTGTGTCCAACCTCTGTCAGATTTTAAATAATCAACAAAGAAAAGACTAACAAATGCAGTTCCTGTGTAAATCTACATGCCATTAAACCAAATATTTAACAAGTAAGATAAAGGAATGCTTGAAACATCAAATAAGTATAGAGTAATCTCTAAAATGAAATTTTTCTGTTGGCCCATTTCTCATCTCATCTCATCTTCTTCCGCTTCATCCGAGGTCGGGTCGCGGGGGAAGCAGCTTCAACAGGGAAGCCCAGACTTTCCTCTTCCCAGCTATTAAATCCAGCTCTTCCGGGAGACCCAATGGCGTTCCAGGGCCACCCGAGAGACATAGTCTCCCCAGTGTGTCGGAGGTCGGCCCCGTGGCCTCCTCCTGGTGGGACGTGCCCGGAACACCTCCCGAGGGAGGCATCCAGGGGGCATCCTGATAAGATGCTCGAGCCAACTCATCTGGCTCCTCTCTATCCGGAGGAGCAGCGGCTTTACTCTGAGCCCCTCGCGGACATGTGCGGTCGATTGGTCGCCGGTCTTTTGGTCGCCGGTCTTTTGGTTGCGGTCTTTTGGTTGCGGTCTTTTGGTTGCCCCGACAACTTATCAAGTAAATAAATAAATAAATATATAAATAAATAAATATGCGTGATATATATATATATATATATATATAAATATATATATATATATATATATATATATATATATATATACATATATACATATATATATACATATATATACATATATATATACATATATATACATATATATATACATATATACATACATATACGTATATATACGTATACATACATATACGTATATATACGTATACATACATATACGTATATATACGTATACATACATATACGTGTATATATATATAGACACACTGTAACACCTTGATTTCACCGGCATGCCGATCTATTTTTCAAACTTTCTCCGTAGTGCCGTTCAATTGGAGGTGCCGTTCAATTAGAAGGTGCCGCTCTAGGTGCCGCTCTATTTTTCGACTAGCTGGTCAGAATTTTGAAAGGATGCGGTAAATTTTATGGGTAAAAAGAGAAACCAGGTAACATATGCATATTTATTTAACAAAATGTAAAAATACAAGGTGATTACTGGTAAGTAATTAAAAATTCACTGGTGAAAATCAAGTGACACGTCGCTATTTTAGCGGTCCTCGTCATTCACATCACCTTCCGCATCAGCGTCGAGTTTCTGAGCGAGTTCACGTTTATCGTCGCCGGCATTGGCTCGCGCTTGCTGGAGAAGTTACAAACCAGTCTGAATCTGGCCGTCTGACCTGAAACAATGGATCTGGCAATCCTCCGAGCCGTCGAGAGCGTTGGTCAGTACGCATCCCTTGAACGACTTGATGATTAGATACTTCGGCAGCTGATCCCGAGCATCGACAATCCATTTCAAATAAACTTCCATTGATGGTGCTGGCATTTTGCCGGATTTGGTGTAGCTCTTTTCGCCGTGCAACATCCAGTTCTCGTAGAACTGTCAGACTTTGGCCTTGAATGGGGCGTTCCAATAGATGTCGGGGGCCTGTATAAATTTGGTGGAATCATGGCCACATCAATCTGGAGCTTCTTCAATTGCTTCTTGGTGGCATCGCTAATGTGACAACGGTATGAATCCCAGGCAAGAAGGCGCTTGCAAAACATAGAAGAACCGATGATCCGTAAAACCTCTATTTCACCGGCATCCCACTCTATTTTTTCTTGGGAGAAACATAGCCATTCATCACTGCTGGTAGCAATCAGCTCCAGCTCATAGTTGGGTAGTAAACTACACTCCAGATAGGGGAAAAAAAGCAAGCATTTCACCACAGCTGGTTCCAAAAGCACAAGTGATTGGACTATTCAGTCAGTGAGAGAGCCGCCTCGTGGTGTAGAGTTTCACTCGCCTGACTTTGGTGTGGGCAGGGGCCGGCTCGATTCCCGCTGGTGGCAATATGATTGTGAGGGCGTATAGTTGTTTGTCTCCATGTGCTCTACGGCTGACTGGCGACCAGTGTATGGTGTAGTTTGCCTTTCACCCGAAGTCAGCTGGGTTAGGAACCAGCAACCCCCACAAACCTTTCGAGGATGTGCGGTATGGAAGCTGAAAGAATGAATGAGTCGACCAGGATGCAGCTTTCTGCTTTCCATGTAGGGTGTTTGGCAAAAATGTCAAACATGATAATTTGAAAAGGAGGGGTTGCAAGAACTGGAAAAGGCTTTATGTATCCTGCTTGAATAAATTGTTACCGTAATTACTCGAATATAACGTGCACTCGAAAATAACACGCAGGTAATTTTGGGCCAAAAAAATCTGGAAAAATGCAGTACTCGAATATAGTGCGCACCTAAAATTTCCCGCTGACGAAAATCAGAAATCTTACCTTTTTTTCTTCGTTTCACGATTGTTTTGTTCAAACAAATTTATTCATTAGAATCCTTCAAATGAAGAGTTCCTCTCTCTCTTTGTCTGTCCTCTCATACATCTCTTCGTTGAGAATCCTATCAACGTCCACGCTTCCTTCATCCACTTCCTCTTCCTCCCACAACACATCATCCGATTGGCTTTACGAGATGACGTAAAATCCGTGCGTCAAAGTGAGTTTGACAATGCTTTTTTCGATCGAAAATTTGTAATTTATTTTAGTTATTGATTATAACACTGAACTGAGAGAGGGTGAACTGAGACGGGTACGAGGCTAGAGGGGGGCAGTGGTGGTCTCGGCTTTACGAGATGACGTAAAATCCGTGCGTAGGCTTCACGAGATGACGTAAAATCCGTGCGTCGGCTCTACGAGATGACGTAAAATCCGTGCGTCAAAGTGAGTTTGACAATGCTTTTTTCGATCGAAAATTTGTAATTTATTTTATTCAATTCAATTTCAATTCAATTTATTTGGCAAGAAAAAGCACCAGGCTAAGGGCCATGTAACAAGACACAAAAAAAAAAAAAAAAAAAAATTAGTTCTTGATTATAACACGCACCCCCAACTATTGGAATTAATTATATAGCTAAAATCTGCGTGTTATATTCGAGTAATTACGGTAATTTTATAACATGAGTTTTTTTATTACTTTCTTTATTTTTCTGTTCTAAATAAAGTATATCTGTTAACTCCATTCACACTGGTAATCAGTTTTGTTTTCTCAGAATAGCCCTATATGTGTTCAATGATTAAGAAAAAAAAAGTGTTTATTCGCTCTGCCTTCCTGCCCCAGATACCTCATCATGTGTGTTTCTCTGCAAACGTTCCTGTTTGTTTCTTGATCAAATCTACTTACAGTCATGGGCCTCTGTTGACTCTTCAATGGTTATTGGCCCTTGTGTGGACAAATCACGATTCCTCATGTTGTTTAAAGTGCTCAAGGCATCATCTGTCTTTCTCCTGATCACCTCGGGGTCCGTTTCCTGATCAACACTATACAACTCCCATTCATGGATCATTTCTGCAGACAATAACAAAAATATCGGATGTTTATCATGTGCAGGGTCATAGAATAAACTCAAGCATTAGCTACTTAAGAAAATAAAGATATGTTCTGTTGAATGCAGATTCTCAAAGATTTTAAATGTGCATTGAAAACTGCAATCAAGTGTACGGTATGTGTTATCATAACATACTACATTTTACATTATAATGTGTAAAAATGGCACAATTTCATTTTTTCAGCTGTGACACCAAGTCATTTCCTGTTTTTGTCTTTACCTAGCTTTTGATTTTCTCAATGACAACAACTCAGACTAGCTTTCCTGCCTTTGTTTGACTCTTATAACAGTTCTGTTTTTAGTATAGGGTTAAGTAATGTGTCTCATGCTTAATGTAATCTGCCACCACTTAAAGTCCATTGAGTTCAATGGCTGTTATGAATCGTAACAGTGCCTGGGGAAATGAAGTATGGCGTTAAATGGCAATGAAACAATCAATAAACAAAATTTTCATATTAAATGCTGCATTGATTGGCAAGAAAAGGGTTTTGGCTGAAATCAAAATCAGTGTGCAAACCACCCAGTTTAAAATACTGCGGCTTTCATAATGTGCTGTTTCAATTTGTAATGCAATGCCTAAAATGCCAAATTGTATCTTGGGCAAGTTTTATGTATTTCATCTCTGCTGACTGCCAGAAGCAATGCTGAAAGATCTGAATGAGCCCTTCACACATGTCGAATGTGAGTAACACCAATAAAGTCAATTGTGACCCCAGATTGACTTCTGGCAAAGGTATAAATTCCATTGATCAGTTCTTATTTCCTTCTCACATGGCAGTTTCTATGGTGTTGCAATAGTCTTGTGACTATGTCAAAGCTGCCATTTTTCTCTCCTAATAAGCATGCGTTCAATTCATTATCTACGGAACTAGAGCGACAAGGCGAAAAATGCTTCCTCTCGTGGCTAAGCGACACATGACAAAAAGTGTATTACACACAAACCTGTGACTCGAGATAAGAAAAGCCTGTCAGAACAACCAATCAACAGTGGGTTCATTGGTCGACAAATTCCCTGTGTGGACACTGGCCAACCTAGATCTCATGTCCATGCTCCACATTTTGTCAACATAGAGGAGCGCCTCATTTTTGTAATTGTATACATAAATTTGGATATATGCGGGGCTGAAAAGTACAGCCTTTTATTTTTCCAAAGTGAAGAACGGAGTGTACAGTTCAATTAATAAATACCGTATTTTATTATGTAACTATTTAAGGGTATGTACAATATGCATGGTCAAGCAAAGAAACTTGTTTTTCCTTTCATGAAGCTTGAAGCAAAATAATTGCATATAGTCTCCATATATATCTGTTGCACTCAGAGGGAGTTGGTACCTTCAATGCACACGTTGAGGTCTGTGAGGTTTTTGCTGAAATGCTCAGCTAGAATTAATGTTTGCTGTGTATCCTCATCAAGCTGGTTGCGTAGACTGTTCACTACAGTTTCCTGTCAGTTAAAAGAAAATAATGAATGTGGAGTCAAGTTTATGTCCAAGATCTATTTGTTTTGCAGTTGTGCAACCTCCAAAACATAAATAAAGCTTGAAAAGTAAATAATTCAAATGACCACTGGACAGTATTGACTTAAATTTTAACAATATATATATTAAAAAATCGGCCCAGCAGCTTGAGTGGTTAGCACGTCGGCCTGACAGCTCCGGGGTCCTGGGTTCAAATTCAGGTCGGTCCACCTGTGTGGAGTTTGCATGTTCTCCGTGGGCCTGCGTGTTTTTTCTCCGGGTACTCTGGTTTCTTCCCACTTTCCAAAGCAAAGACATGCACGGTAGGCTGATTGGACACTCTAAATTGCCCCTTGGTATGGGGGTGAGTGCAAATTGTTGTATGTCTGCTTGTACCCTGCGATCGGCTGTCCCCCGCCTCTGGCCCAAGGTCAGCTGGGATAGGCTCCAGCACCCCCCACAACCCTAGTGAGGATAAAGCAGTTCCGAAAATGAATGAATGAATGAATATATAAAACTTGCAGGCCCAGAAGCTGAGATTGTTCACTGTGTGAAGTTTGTATGTTTTTCTCGGGCTTGTGTGGGTTTTCTCCAGGTACTCCGTTTCCTACCACTTCCCAAAAACATGCATGCAGGCTGGTTGAACACTCTAAATTGTGTGGGAATGGTTGACTGTCGCCTTGTGCGCTGCGGTTGGCTGCCCACCAATTAAGGGTGTCCCCGCCTCGTGACCTAAGTCAGCTGGGATGGACTCCAGAACCCCCCCCCCCCGACAATTGTGAGCATAAGCGGTACAGAATATGTATGAATGAATATATATATATATATATATATATATATATATAAGTTTTCTGACCGATTCACTGAGCTTTGTGATATATGATACCAAATCCTGTGTGGAGTCTTCCAAACTCTCAGTTTCTCCATTTAGTTCAAACTCTTTGTTTTTCCAGGAATTCAATTGATTCTGAAAGACAGAAAGCAAAACATTATATCGTCTGCATTCCAAAATGTCAGAATATAATTTAGTAAAATTGCCAGTATATATTTTTTTATTACAATCACATTTTATCAGTGTATGTACCCGCAACAGATGAGCAGTGTAGTTATAATACTTGACTCTGTCATTTGCTGCAGCCCCAGTAGAAATGTTCAACACAACAACCCTCAGATGGTCCAGTGTTTTATTAGACAGCTGTAGGTCTCCAATAACATGCCAGATGCATTCATCACAACCTGCAAAGTATTTAGATAGTATGCGTGATTAGGATAAGACTTATTTGGAGTGAATTGTATGGATTTATCTGATTTATTTATTAATAGACTTACTGATATTGCAAAGGTTAACTGTTGCAGGTGCTGCTAGGCATTCTCCTGTTTGTATGTCACAGTGACTGCTCTCACAGTTACACTCTGTAAAACAATACAAAACACAAATTCCTTATTATGTAGCTTTGTAGTTTTTGTCATTAAAATGGAAAAAACTGTTGTTCTCCCCGGGCCTGCGTGGGTTTCCTCCGGGTACTCCGCTTTCCTCCCACATTCCAAAAACATGCATGCTAGGGTGATTGGACACTCTAAATTGCCCCTAGGTATGGGTGTGAGTCTGCATGTGCCCTACGATTGGCAGGGTGTCCCCCGCCTCTGGCCCGGACACAGCTGGGATTGGCTCCAGCACCCCCATGACCCTAATGAGGATGAAGCGGTTCAGAAAATTAGATGAGGTGAGATGAGGATATACCGTACATCATGCTGCATGTAATGGCTTTAGAACATCACAGGGGGACAAGGCAATTATAGAAAATATGTCCATCAAACAATTAGGGCTTCCGGGAAATGTTGGGATGTCATTAGACCATCATGATCGACATCACAATCAGAATCAATCTTTTTGGAAATAAAATTGTTTGTGTGAAGATGGGCAAAATGTCTGAACAAACACACTACTCCGATAATGAAAAAAAATACATGACCTGACGTAACAGTTGCTCGCACACTACAAAATGTAAACCCTGGTTAAGGAAATTTGGTTATATAGCACAATTGAATGCAAGTGACTTCAATGTACTTTACATTGAGATCAGCAAGACATCATTTAAAAAAAAAAAAAATGTTGTATTTAACAAAATATTTAATTTATGCTGTCATGTCTTGAAGGCAGGGGCTTCCTAGCGGCTGAGTGGTTAACGCATCGGCATTGAACACTCTAAATGGCCCCTAGGTATGAGTGTGAGCGTGAATGCTTGTCTGTCTCTTTGTGTCCTGCGATTGTGTGGCCACCGATGTAGGGTGTCCCCCCGCTTGATGCCCCAGCACTGGCCCTATGCCTAAATGGTAAAAGAGTATATAGAGGGGTTCTTATAGGTTTTATCATGGAATACCAAATTAAAAGTGGGAAATTAGGTCCCGAAGAATATGAGATTGTACCCTACTGTCAGGGCCAGACAAGTGGGCGGTTGCGCCTGTCATCCAATTACAGGTCCAGCACCTAATGGGCTAAGCAGCAGCAGGTGTGCCTCATCACAGCGACGGAGCTATTTAAACCACCCAGAGCTGGACCACAGTGCTGGATCGTCTTTATCAATTCACTGTAAAGTACCCTCTCGCGTTGCCTCCTTGTTTCTGCCTTCTCTGATCTTCGACCTCTTGTTTTTGCCCAAGGACCACAAGTATGATCCCGACCACGACCACGTTTCTGGCCTCACGGATCCCGTACCACAGCCTTGGACCTTCCCCACGGACATCACGGCTCTCGACCCTCGCATCAGCCTCCTCGGCCTGCCTAGACTACTCCCTCGTGCCTTCGCTCTGTCAGAGCGAATTGCAAGAAAGAGACATCATCAACAGTAAAGCTGTCTTTATGCCTGCTTCTGGGTCCTTCGCCTAAAACCCATAACACCCACATGGTGAAACCAAAGGCTGAAGTACCATAACACAGCCTCCATGACTCAGAAATGCAGAGATGCAGTCCTGGCACAGATGCATATTGAGCTTTGTTAACATATGATCTACTGAAAGGTAATCGCACATTCACGAACCTCGACCCTACAAACATACTTGGCGTTTGAAAGTCTAATAATTTATCATCTGAAATTGAAATCAGGATTTTTTTAAATGGTGCACTTTTGACGATGCTGGTCCACTCTATTTATCTTGCTTCTTCTGACCAAACTCATTCTTAGTTGAGGTATCATTAGGAAACTCGTGTAGTTTTCTCAAGCGAGGCTCCAATAATTTCATCCCATCGTGACAGTGTAAACACCATGGGTAGGCACTATTCCCAATGGAACTATGTCAAAACCAATGCACAGACTTGGGCTTGGTTTCGAATGTTTCAAGTAATACTGAAAAAAAGTTAAGACTATGGCAAAAGGGTAAATTAAAACTAAAATGATTTCCTAAAACTAGACATATTTGCTAAGGTATACAGTATGCAATTTGTGGGGGTGTACAGACAACTTACTTTTGCAGCCAGATGAGCTATAGTCCCAAAAGCCTGGGAGACAATTCTCACAGTAGCGACCGCCAGCACCCGGGCGGCACAGACAGCTGTGAGTAAGAGAATGGCAGGTGGAACGAAGTGAAGCTGGTCTGCATTCACATCTCTGACAACCCTGGCAGCTGGAGAAACCTGAGTAACTTTCCTAAATTACAAATACAATGAAGTGTTAGCGCCCAATAACTAAACAGAACGTGATTTTACATCTGGGGTCCTTTTTCACCTCAAACCACAAGTTTTGCTGTCCTAGGTATACCAGGACAAATACTAGTTCACTAAATTAAACTTTAATTTTATGAGTATTCTGTAACTTTGTTGAACCCACTTTCAGTTCCGTCCTCTAATGTTACTGGACGAATTGGTTCATTTTGAATTTCGAAAATCTAGGAAATATAGTTAAAAATATTAATTTAATCATGAAACTACTTCTGCTTCCTTTGATTAGCAGAAATAATTAGGGTGGGGGGGGCACCCTGAATCTAATATAGATATATAGTATATATATATATATATATTTATATATATATATATATATATATATATATATATATATATATATTTATCTCTCTATATATCTCTCTCTATATATATATATATACAGTTGTGGTCAAAAGTTTACATACACTTGTGAAGAACATAATGTCATTACATAAACGTTTGACCACAACTGTATATATATAGACACACACACACTGTAACACCTTGATTTCACCGGCATGCCGCTCTATTTTTCAAACTTTCCCCGTAGTGTCGTTCAATTGGAGGTGCCGTTCAATTAGAGGGTGCCGCTCTATTTTTCGATTAGCTGGTCAGAATTTTGAAAGGATGCGGTACATTTTATGGGTAAAAAGAGAAACCAGGTAACATATGCATATTTATTTAACAAAAGGCAAAAATACAAGGCGATTACTGGTAAGTAATTACAAATTCACTGGTGAAAATCAAGTGACACGCCGCTATTTTAGCTGTCCTCATCATTCACATCACCTTCCGCATCAGCGTCGAGTTTCTGAGTGAGTTCACGTTCATCGTCGCCGGCATTGGCTCGCGCTTGCTGGAGAATTTGCAAACCAGTCTGAATCGGGCCGTCTGACCTGAAACAATTGATCTGGCAATCCTCCGAGCCGTCGAGAGCGTTGGTCAGTAAGCATCCCTTTATTCAATCGTGAAGTATTATTCAATACTGGAGCTTTTGAGACATTACAACCAGGCCAGGGGGGTGATATTTCCCGGGAAAAGACAGCGATGGACGTCAATGGTGAAACGCCAAAAATTAAACTGGGGTAAAATCCACTTCCTAGCAGCATTTTGTGATTAAATACAAACACTGGAGCTTAAATACAAACACTGGAGCTTTTCAGATATTAGAACTTGGCCCACAATTGAAATATTATTTAGGAATAATATTTTACTCACCAAAAATCCTTTTTACACAATATCCATCCTCCTTTCTTTCTTCCTTCTTTCCTATCGCCATCGAAGCTAATGATGAAAGTCGAGCCTGTCCTGTCATATTTCTGGCATAGTCCGTTTTGAAAATGGCTTTAAATCAAAACAACAATATACTATTTGCTTGTGGAGCTGAGTTAGTACACTGAAAGTGCCGCACACACCATTTTCCCGGCTGTAACAGGCTTGCTAGCTTCGGAGTTGACCGCCCTTTCTTAATGATGTCCATTTTTTTTCTGCAAAAGTCTGTCTGGAAAATAGCTTTGTGAGAGAAATCTGCAACAGAATCCATTTGTTTTTGCCACTGTCGGCCATGTGGGTGGAGTTTGCGATCTCTGGCTGCTTTGGCCCGCCTACTAGCCAATCATAGTTTGTGAAAGCAATGACATGTCCCAGCCAGCAAAATGCTAACGCCTATGAAAAATCATTGTGGGGTTGCCAAGTCGAAATCTGATTGGTTAAAAGCAACAGTCTAGTTTAATGCAGCAGAGCCTGCAAGAACTGATTGTGAAGGCTTTGAGGCAGATCGCATCTGGCAACAAATAATGGCTGAAATGTGATTGGTTAAATGCTTCAATATGAAAACACACATCTGGAAGCAGTGCAACCAGGGGGAAAAGCAATGAAAGGAAGCTAACAGACCATTTCGAATAATAAGTATTGATGGACAAAATATAATATTCAGATATTTCTTAGGCCAGCAGAGAAGGCCTTGAAGTCCCTGACGGCCCGCCACTGATATATATATATATATATATATATATATATATATATATATATATATATATATATATATATATATATATATATATATATATATATATATATATATATATATATAATTTTTTTTTATTTATTATTAGAAGTAATTGTGACAAGACAAATCTCGCTGACTTTCCGGCACATTTCCGACAACAACTTGCCTGACAAAAACGAGTGGTGACAGCTGTATGTTAAGTGATACAATGATCTGCTGCCCACCTCAGTGATGACGAACTCACCAACCCCCCCACCACACCTCACCATACTAGTGCCTCTGTCTCTCCCCACTTCTCTCCATGTGTCACCTTAAGAGACAAAAATTTGTAGCTAAGAATTTGTGTAAATAGTTGCACTTTTAAGTGAACCATTTTACATATTTATTGCACCATTTTAAAATAAAATATTTGGTGTTTAGTTTTTACATTACCGAAGTATCAAAGTTCATTTCATTTTATGTTTATCTTCATCACACATTTTGATTAAATTTGCACTACTACAATAAACCAGTTAGGATAGTTTATTTGGCTTAAAATGTCCTTTTTCTTCAAGGATTTTACAGACATTTTAAATATGTATAATGCTGTAAATTAATTAGCATTAATAACAGCCTATCACCCACCTGCCGGCAGCTCTCTTCCTCGCCCGCTCATGCTATCCTCCTTTCACTTTCCACCAAAAGTTTAACCTCCGTCGCCCTCCGTCCATCCATGCTTTTCCCTCAGCTTTGGACTTCTCAGATTGTAAGGAGCTGTTTAACCTGCTGGACTCGGATAGTGACTTCCTGGCCCCATTTTGTTTGCGACGCCCTCCACCAGGGAGTTTTGCCTGGGCACTTTTTCCATTGACCCCTACTTAGGTTACCGTTTGGCCATCTATAGTGGACCTCCACTTGTTGGCCGGAGGACAATCAGGCTGCACTGTCCGTCTGGACGTGGCAGAAAACACCACGGCAAGGAAGGAGGAGTGGGGCAATTATCGACGCCCAAGCTCCCAAGTCACTGCATTTGCCAACGCCGCTTCCTGCCTCTCCCTCGCCAGTTCATGCTCCCAGCTCGCCAGCGCCAGTTCCTGCCCCCAGCTCGCCAGCGCCAGTTCCTGCCTCCTGCTTGCCAGCGCCAGTTCCTGAATCCGCTCGCCAACACCAGTTCCTTACCTCCAATCACCAGTCCAAATTTTCTCCCTGAATATTCCAATATATGATTTCTTGTGAAACAAAAGAATTGTATTGAAATCAAGTGTGATTTTATTTGTAAAATAATCAGAATATATTATTTTTGCCATATTGTGCACTCCTACCCTTTAGCCTGGATTAAATGGTATTATGTGAATACAAGTGTGGTCAGGGTGAGTCAACCAACATGTTCACAAACACAGCTAATAAAGTTATCTGGTGAAAATCTTACATTTGTAATATCGCAATATCTTGCAAAAAAAAACAAAATTTAAATGTCCGTTTTTCCTCATATCGATCAGCCCTAATATATACTATTATTGTGAATCACTGTAAGGTTGTGCTTGTTTTCAGATTCACCACTGCTCAATGCAGTCAATCAATACAATTTCTGCAGTAGTCTATTTTAGTTCCTAAGCTAAAACTTTAACTACCTCTGACTGTGTGTCATTTAATTTATTTCATTTCTTTTTCCCTCCATCAATTCAAAAAAAAGAAATGTAATAATTGAGTAAAGATTATTTTTCAATATAATAGGTCTCCCAACTTTGTTTTACCTCACAGCGGTCGCACAGTCGCCCGGTGACACCAGGTTTACAGTGGCACACTCCTGTTCTGTCATCACACGAGGATGTGCCACATTTATTGCACTCACACTCTGTGATAGGTAAACGACACATAACATTGTATCAGAGTTCAAATGATGTCACAGGCATTGTGAAGTACAAAGAACATGTCCTCTAGATAAAAATCTTGTTTGTGGGGTAGTTGGGCCATTGAACGAAAAAAGGACAATATTGCTTAAGAGTCCATTGTCTACTTAGTATATGATCAACGGGAATAGAACACACTACCTCCATTCGTCCTCTGCTAAAGGCTAATGCTGTTTTTCAGAAAAACAACTGAAGTAATGGGGGGCTCGGTGACCAAGTGGTTAGCTCATTGGCCTCACAGTTTTTCTGATTGAAATTTCATCATCCTGTGTAAAGTTTGCATGTTCTCCCCGCGCTTGCGTGGGTGTTCTCCAGGTACTCTGATTTTCTCCCACATCCAAAAACATAAAGGGTAGGGGGGTTGAACACTCTGAATTGCCTATATGTATGGGTGAGTGTGAAAGGTTGTCTCGTTGTGCCCTGCGATTGGCTGGCCACCAATTCAGGGTGTCCCCCGTCTGGTACCCATAGTCAGCTGGGATAGGCTCCAGCACCCTCCATAACCCTTGTGAGGATAGGTGGTTCAGAAAATGAATGAATGTCTAGAAGGCAAACTCACAGATTTTTACACCCCAATTTAATGATAGAGTATTCAAAAATAAATGATCAAGACTCACAAATATCCATAAGTAATGGGTCGTGCCCACAGTTGGCACCCCCCATGACCCTTGCAAGGATAAGCAGTACAGAAAATGAATGAATGAACTGAGGCAATCTTTTAAAGTTCTCAAACATTTCTCTCAGTTCTATTTTTGCGACATCAAGATACTTAATCACTGTGTAATAATTGCATTGACCCAAACCAATCCAACCCACCATTGCCACATACAAATACACGCACACACATACCTCTGCAGTTCTTCGCACCAATTGCATCACCATAGAAACCCTGTGCACACTTCTCACAATTCGGCCCGGCAGTATTGTCCCAGCAATGTTGGCAGTGGCCTGTGACGTTGTGGCACCAATTAAAGATTAAATTTGGATCAGAGTTCCCATTACAGTCACATTGCCTGCAGGAACCACCAATTGTCATTGGCATGCCATAGTAACCAGGAGCACACCTGGATAGAGAAAAATCAAATTATATCAATAAAGCAAAATAGAACGTTTTGGTAATACACAGTTCTCTGGTTTATTTTTCTGTGGCTACCCAAACTGTTTTAAATACAGGATTTTGTTTCCTGTCAAGTCCATACAACTTGATTAAGGAACAAAAATAAATAGGATAACCACTGAGAGCAGAATCTCATCTCATCTTCTGCTGATTCAAGATCGGGTCGCTGCTGGGGGACTTCAATGCTCACGCGGGCAATGACAGTGAGACATGGAGGGGAGTGATTGGGAAGAACGGCCCCCCTGATCGAAACCCGAGTGGTGTTCTATTGTTGGATTTCCGAGCTCATCGTGGATTGACAATAATGAAGACCCTGTTCAAGCATAAGGGTGTCCATATTCAATGATGGACTTTGTGGTTGTGTCATTGGACTTGCGAACGCATGTCTTTGACACTCAAGTAAAGAGAGGGGCGGAGCTGTCAACTGATTACCACCTGGTGGTGAATTCGCTCCGATGGTGGGGAAGGATACCGGTGCGGCCAGGCAGACCCACCCTATTTTCTCGCATATAGCTTATATATACATATATAGTGCAGCCTGGGAGACCCAAATGTTTCGTGAGGGTCTGCTGGGAACCCTTGGTGGTCCCATGTCAGAAAGAGTTTGAATTCCCACCTCCGACAGAGCTTCTCTCATATCCGGGAAGAAGCGAGGGACATTGAGTCTGAGTGGACCATGTTCTGCGCTTCTATTGCTGAAGTGGCAGACCGGAGCTGCGGCTGCAAGGTGGTCGGTGCCTGTCGTGGCGGCAACCCCAGAACCTGCTGGTGGACACCGGCGGTAAGGGAGTCCTACTGGGCCCTGTTGGCCCATGGGACTCCGGAGGCAGCTGACGGGTACCGGGTGGCCAAGCGGCACGTGGCTCTGGTCGTCTCTGAGGGAACAACCCGGGCATGGCAGGTGTTCGGTGAGGCCACAGAGAATGACTTCGGTTAGGCTTCAAGGAAATTTTGGTCCACTATCCGACGTCTCCCAAGGGGGAAGCAGTGCACTGTCAACACAGTGTATAGTGGGGATGGGGAGCTGCTGACCTCGACTCGGGATGTTGTGAATTGGTGGGCCAAATAACATGAAGACCTCCTCAATTCCACCCATGAGCAAGCAGAGCCTGGGGACTCTGGGGCGGACTCTCTTATCTCTGGGTGTCAAGTTCTCTCTACTTTCTTCAAATTTTGCCCCAAACTTGAAAAGGGGCCCCGATCTTTTCACAGCAGGAACAACTCAAATCCTTCCAGTTTACAATTTTATTGAAGTTTTCCAGTGAGAGGAAAGAAGTTGTTGAAAGGGTTAGCATTTGCTGCAAGGATTAGGTTGAAAACCTTAAAAAGGGAAAGAAGGAAGCAAGCATGTGACATTTTTCAAACGAAAGGAAGGTACAAAGAATGCAACTTATGGTTGTGAGAAAGCAAACTAAGCATTAATCAGCTGGCATCTAAGTGGTACTTATATTTGATCCCACCAGTTGCGTGTGATCGGGTCTGAAGGGTTATTTCTTGTTCCTTTTTTGCCTGTCTTCTTTCAAGGCTGGACTACTGAATTTATATCCTGGTTCATGACCTATGACCTCAGGCAGGAAATGAGGTGAGGTGACTTTGATTTGGGTTTTCTTTTCTGCCCCCTGTTGGCCCGGAGGAGGGGCAGACATATCTTCTCCAAAGTTGACTTGACACTGGGGTTGAAGTCACTGAGGTGATTAAAAAGCTCCTTGGTGGCAAGGCCCCGGGGGTGGATGAGATCCACCCGGAGTTTCTAAAGGCTCTGGATGTTGCGGGGCTGTCTTGGTTGACACGCCTCTGCAACATCGCATGGACATTGAGGACAGTGCCTCTGGATTGGCAGACCGGGGTGGTGGTTCCCCTTTTTAAAAAAGGGGGACCGGAGGGTGTGTTCATATTACCAGGGATTCACACTCCTCAGTCTCCCCGGGAAGGTCTATTCTGGGGTACTGGAGAGGAGTGTCCACCGGGAGGTCGAATCTCAGATTCAGGAGGAGCAGTGTGGTTTTCGTCCTAGCCAGGAAACAGTGAATAAGATATACACCCTCAGTAGGGTCCTTGGGGAGTAATGGGAGTTTGTCAACCAGTCTTGATGTGCTTTGTGGAATTGGAGAAGGTGTCCTCCAGGCAGTCTTGTGAGGGCTACTCTGCGAGTATGGGGTTCCCCCTGTTACGCGCAGTCTGGTCCCTTTATGAGTGGTGTCAGAATCTGGTCCGCGTAGCCGGCAGTAAGTCGGATCCATTTTCAGTGTGGGTTGGACTCCGCTAGGGCTGCCCTATGTCACCGATTCTGTTCATCACATTTATGGACAGAATATCTAGGCGCAGCCGTTGCGTTGAGGGGGTCAGGTTTGGTGGCCTCAGTATTGCATCCCTGCTTTTTGCAGATGATGTGGTTCTGTTGACTTCATCAGGCCGTGACCTCCAACTGAGTGTGAAGCTTTCGGGATGAGAATCAGCACCTCCAAATCTGAGATCATGGTCCTCAGTCGGAAAAATGTGGCATGTACTCTCTGGGTTAGGGATCAGGTCCTTACCCAGGTGGAGGAGTTTAAGTATTTGGGGGTCTTGTCCACAAGTGAGGGAAGAATGTAGCGGGAGATCGACAGGCGGAGTGGGGCAGCATCTGCAGTGATGCGGACTCTGCAACGATCTGTCGTAGTGAAGAAGGAGCTGAGCCAAAAGGCGAGGCTCTCTATTTACTAGTCGATCTACGTTCCCACCCTCATCTATGGTCATGAGCTGTAGGTCATGAACGAAAGAACGAGATCAAGCAGCTGAAAATGAGTTTCCTCCACAGAATGTCCGGACTCTCCCTTAGAGATAAGGTGAGAAGCTCGGTCATCCGGGAAGGTCTCGGAGTAGAGCCGCTGCTCCTCCGGATCAAGAGGAGCCAGATGAGTTGGCTCTGGCATCTGATCAGGATGCCCCCGGACGCCTCCCTTGGGAGGTGTTCTTGGCACGTCCCACCGGGAGGAGGCCACAGGGCCGACTTCGGACACACTGAACAGACTGTCTCCCGGCTGGCCTGAGAATGCCTTGGGATACTCCCGGAAGAGCTGGATGAAGTGGCTGGGGAGAGAGAGGTCTGGGCTTCCCTGCTGAAGCTGCTGCCCCCGCAACCTGACTTCAGATAAGTGGAAGAAGATGAGATGAGATTTTGACTGCCATTTGTTGTCACAGAGTACTTTATTTAAAATTATTGGTTCAGATGAAATGAATAAGCGGGTCCTGTTATTCATCAGACATAGATGAGAAAGTGTTGTGCAGTTGACTGATATTGCAAGCCAATACATGCCAGCTGTACCACTGTGACCGGACGATTTGCCGAAAGACGTTTCGCTGACGGACGTTTGGTCGACGGACAGTTCGCCGAATGGACGTTTCGCCAAAATGGGATTCGCGCGCTCGCCCCGCCCCCGGATCGTGTGAGTAAATGTTTTTCAACCTCGGCCCGCGGGCCATATACGGCCCGTTACAGATAACATTCATTTAGGAATAACAAGGACATGTACAGCCCCCCGCTGGACATATTTCTAAATACAAGTACGTGCTACAATGTGCTGCCAATTTTTTATATTTTTTATTTTATCCTTGCGTTTAAAATAGTAGCCATTTGGACACGCAATGTAATTTATCAAAGCTGGGGATTGATGTCTGACACTGAGAAAAAACAACACTAGAAGACTTATGTGAAATTCTAAGTGCCTTGGACAGACTAGAGGGCTTAGAGAACAATACCTGAAAATGCCATGGAACACACTTCTAGTTTAATTTTAAATAATTTCCCATTAGGAAATATATATTCAAAATGATTTGCTGAGAGCCTTAATTCAAAGATTAATCTCAACGTTTTCTATGCTGGTGTAAATTTTCTGGAGTAGGATTTCTGGATTTACAATTTCATTACAGTACTACTTACTGTTACTACTACCGTATTTTCTCGATTTTAACGCGCACTCGAAAATAACACGCAGGTAATTTTGGGCCAAAAACATCTGGAAAAACGCAGTAATCGAATATAGTGCGCACCTAAACCAGAAATCTTACCTTTTTTTCTTCGTTTCACGATTGTTTTGTTCAAAACCGGATAGAGAAATCTTCAGGTACGAGCGTGTCGAGTGTCGTGCATTACTTTCTCTTAACGAGGGTATGGGGACTTAAAAGACTTCAAAGGGACAATCAATTATGTGCGTTGAACTTGCGTAAAGGATCAAAGGTAGTAGGGGGTAGAAAGTAAGTCGGGTGCTAAATATACTGATTGATAGGAATTGGGTGATGGGTATGGTATTAAAGGACAATACTGATGAAGGGTGGAGTTATGCGTTTGAATTTTAGGACAATAGATGAAAGGTTATATGGAGGGGGTTTGGTGAGGGGTATTGATTTTTAGGACAATAGATGAAGGGTTATATGAAGGGGGTTGGGTGAGGGGTATTGGTTTTTAGGACAATACTGTGAAAGTTTTAGTTGATTATTATGTGAAAAGGGATACACAGAGTGGACAAACATATCATGTAGCTGGAATGCAATACAAAATGGACGCTTCCATTTTGCGCTACTGACGGTAAGTTCATGGTGTTTTTATGCTGTTACAGGAAAAATATTGGCGTTGACCATTTGTCTCTATCGCCATTCTACTTTCCAGCTTATTAATGCAGGATTGTGATGTTTGTGAGGCTTGACGATCTTTAATATGCGTGTATTTTGAATTCAAAGTTGGAAATTGCACAATGTCCGTGCGTCAAAGTGAGTTTGACAATGCTTTTTTCGATCGAAAATTTGTAATTTATTTTAGTTATTGATTATAACACGCACCCCATCTATTGGAATTAATTATATAACAAAAATCTGCGTGTTATAATCGAGAAAATACAGTACTTTATTTTCTCTATTTCTTCTGTCACGTACTGTTCTGCGTGATCTCCAAATGGCTACTACTTTAAACGCAAGGATAAAATAAAAAAATATAAAAAATTGGCAGCACATTGTAGTACGTACTTGTATTTAGAAATATGTCCAGCGGGGGGCACTACATGCCCTTGTTATTCCTAAATGAATGTTATCTGTAATGGGCCGTATATGGCCCGCGGGCTGAGGTTGAAAAACATGTACACACACGATCCGGGGGCGGGGCGAGCGCGCGAATCCCGTTTCGGCGAAACGTCCGTTCGGCGAACTGTCCGTCGGCCAGACGTTCGTTGGCAAATCGTCCGAGTACCGCTGTAACACAGCTACTAGCATTGCTACGCTATTGAAGCAGAAGGCGGTATTAAAATGACAAGCACTTGGCATGCTCTTTCTGTACTGAACGACAAAATAGAGAGATTGTTGGTGCTTTGGTGTTTTATTTAATGCTACTAAGTTGTTTTGACTTCATAATTTGAAGTACTAGTTTAGGTGTGAGTGTTCGTATGCTAATATTATTTTTTTCCTTACTGTATTGTGCTACTGCAAGAATAGAACATGTTTTGCATGGTTGTTATTCATTTAATTACACTAATAAATAATTTTCTTTCATTTTTGTCTGTTTCTCAAATCTTTCACAAAAAAGCGAGACACTCATCATTTTCAAAGGTTTAGTTGGTATTTTATTTTATTTTTTTGGAGGACCGTGGGACGAATTACAGAATTCACATATAAAGTACTGCTCTACTTATGAAAAAAGTTCTGGAACCAATTAATTTTGTAAGTAGAGGTACGACTGTATTTCTTGTAAAATGTTGCACTTTGTGTCCTAATTTTTTATAGATTTTGCGTCTCCTTACTTTTGTCTTTTTCAGGTCATTTCCCCTTCTCCTTGGTTTTCTTGCCAACTGGGTTTGTGCTATTTTTGTTGTACTTTGTTAAACTCATGTTTTCTGGTGTGGTCCCCATATTTAATAAATATTACTATGCATAAGATTTCCTGCTTTTGAATCTGCGTTGGGATCCACTTTCAACAGTCCGCTATTTCATAACAGGGAGTAAGAGGGGTGTGCATTACTATCGTGAAACTTCTTTTTGATCCAGGACTCACCTCTCACAGGTATGTCCAGCATAACCTTCTTTGCACTTGCACCATTGAGTGTCACCTTGCCTGTCGCAATAGAGTGCAAAACTGTCCAGAGAAACAAAAGCAACATTATTGTAAATGTTAAACTCTTCTGAACAATAGAGAACATTCAGTTTTAAGAAAGAGACCAGGCATACTTGTTTGATGGGACAGAGAGAGGACAGGCACAGGGTTGGCAGCTGTGGGTTCCAACCAGGTTAAGTGTTGGCAAGTAGCCATCTTCACACATTTCACAGAAATTACCCAAACTATGATCCGTGCAATTCTGAAAGAGGCCAAGCGCAATATAATAGCTTATTTCAGATATACAATTAACATCTATGAACTCGTTACGTCTCAAAAACAGCATTTGAGGACTTTTCTGGACCAATTTTAATGTCATGGACAAGACCTTTAATAAGTCATTTTTTTCCTCTGAAGATGGGGTGAGATATTTGTGTTCTGATGAAAACAAATGGGAAGGAGGGGGGCAGTCTAACAATTGATCCTGCCAGGACTTGACTCGAGGCAGGACTCAGATGCAGAATATATTCTATCCAAATAAAAATGTCATTATTTACAAGCCTTCATTCAGAGGGGAGAAACAGGAATGACAAAAAAATAAAATAAAAATCTCTCCAAGGAGATGTAACCAACAAAAGGCTCACTCCAAGGAATATAAAGTCACTACCAAAAGGCTCACTCCAAGGAGGAAAAAGTCACAAACAAAAATTCACTAGAAACGGTAAGGACGAAAAGTATATCACAAAACAAAGTAGCAAACAAACTTAGGTTTCTTACAAAGGCATTGCCTGTGATGACGCGTCATCGAACGAAGATACTCTAGCACAAGACAAAAGGAACACAGACGATATTTACACAAAAGGTAATGAGCAACACAGGTGAAAACAATAGGTAATCAGGAAATTCATGATTTTAAAATGAAACAGGAACTAAAGCCAACAACCTCACAATGGTGTGACTGAATCACCCCCTAGGACTGGCAATTAGGCGGCCATGACAGAATACATAGAAACCTCATTCAAGGCCGGGCTTATTCAGCCTTCTTCATCAGAAGCCGGAACCAGGTTCTTTTTTGTGGCCATGCCATCGCTAGAAAGAATCAGAACCCATTGCCTCTCATGCCGATCCTATTTGATCAGCCAAAGTCTTCACCAAACTAGGGCACCATAATGCCTACCATCTTATTCAAGTCAGAGTGCAGGATAATTTGGAAGATGGGTTTTTTATACCGCCAATGGCCTTTATGAGTATTTGGTTATGCCATTTGGGCTCACTAACGCCCCAGCAGTTTTTCACGCTACTAAATGATGTGCTGAGAGACTATCTTGATCATTTCATTTATGTATATTTGGACGACATCCTCATTTACTCACATGACCTGGATACTCATAAGACACATGTGGCAGCTGTTCTCCAGCGACTCCTGTGAAAGAACCTCTATTTCAAGGCAGAGAGTAAGGTTCATGCCACGACCATCTCATTCCTGGGCTTCATTGTAGCCCCTGGAAAGGTGCAGTTGGACCCGGCTTAAGTTAGTGCTGTGGCTAAAATGCCCAGTCCAGACAGCACTCAGCAAGAACACACAGCAATTCCTTGGGTTTGCCATCCACATGTGGTTTATCAGAGTAGGAGGTAGCCTTCCAGGACTTCAACACCCGCTTCACGACGACGCCAATCCTGACCATGCCAATCACTAAGGGACAGTTTGTGGTAGAGGTGGACGCCTCCAACAAGGGCGTCGAAGCCGTTCTCTCCCAATGGTCGGCGCAAGATGGGAAGATGCAACCCTGCAGCTTCCTATCATGGTGGCTTCCAAGGCAGAGTGGAATTACTATTATGTAAGCAATTGGGATCTACTATCTGTCAACGTGGCACTGGAGGAGTGGAGGCGCTGGTTGGAAGGAGGTGAACACTCATTCATCGTCTGGACAGATCATAGGAACCTTGAATACATTCGCATGGCAAAACGTCTAAACCTCTCGGCAGGTGGCCACTGTTTTTTAATCGATTGTCCTTTTCCTTTTCTTACAGGCTGGAGTCCCGAAACACCAAGCCCAGTGTCGTGTCACGGCTTTTTGACTCTTTGCCTGTTGCAATGGATCCAGAACTTATCCTTCCACTGACCTGAGTAGTTGGAGCGGTGACTTGGCAGATAGAAAATCAGGTTACGCAACCCAATGTTGCGATTGTGGTGCGCCGCCTGATCTGTGTCTGAAGAATCGATTGTTTGTCAGGTGATTCCAACCTCGCTGCTCTCCTGTCACCCGGGAGTTAGGCAAACTATGCATCCCATCTTCATGCATCTTCAGGAATATGTTGGGAATATGTCGGTGCTTGTTTGGTCTGTGCCAGGAATAACACTTGAGCCAGGCCTCAAATGGGCCTCCTGCAACCACTGCCCATTTGTGGGTCAAAATATCCATAGACTTTGTTTTTTTGCTTCTGGTTATGATTCCCCTGTATTTGTAGCCCACGAATCTGAGATGTCTCCACCCTCTCCTCATGCCATGAGCCACCATAGTCGGTGTACTTGGGCGGCTTCCCAAAAGGTGCTGCTTTGTGAAGTGTGACAGGGTCAAGAAAGCAGCAGACCATAAGCGACGTCCAGTCCCACCATACCATCCAGTTCAGAGGGTCTAACCTGATGCAAGGGAACTGCCCCTCGAGCTGCACTCCAAGAAGCTGGCACCTTGTTTTTTGGGGGGTCCTTCCCAATATCCAAGCTCGTCTGCCCTGCAGCTGTCCGTCTCCACCTGCCTCGCTCCCTGATAGTTTATCCCACCTTCCATGTCAGCAAAGTTAAACCTGTTGTGGAGAGTCCATTGGTTCCATCTCTCCCTCCTCCTCCGCCTCCCCTGACCATAGACAGGCATCCTGCCTACAAAATGAAGCGGATGCTGGTGGCTATGTCCAAAGGCCAGGGTCTCCAGTATCTGGCAGACTGGGAGGGCTACGGTCCCAAGGAGAGACAGTGGTTCCCATCCCGGTTCATCTTGGACCCTAGCTTGATTGCCAGTTTTCACCGGGATCATCTGTGGCCGTGGCTGTGATCAAGGATGGGGTGAGACATCAGTGGACAAAGACACTGGCACAGACAGAATTGCTTCGATTCAACAATATTTTTAAACATGTAGCCTCACAGAAGTTAATCTGGTGCCAAATTTCAACAATATGAACTAGCCACATGGAAGCATTGATGCAAAATAAGCAGACATGTGTTTGAAACCTGTGAAAATATTTGTTTTTCATTCTAGTAATGACATAATTTATTGAAGTACAAATTACTCACTCATTCATTTTCTAAACTGTTTATCCTCACAATAGTCACGGGAGGTGCTGGAGCCTATGCCAGCTGACTATGGACACCAGGTATGGGACACCCTGAATTGATGGCCAGCCAATCGCAGGGCAGAAGAAGGACAACCATTCTCGCTCACACTCATATCTAGGGGCAATTTAGAGTATTTAACCAGCCTGTCATGCATGTTTTTGGCCGGAATATGTGGAGAAAACCCATGGAAGACCAGGGAGATCATGCAAACTTCACACAGTATCGTGTCTTCGTTCATTTTAGTGGGGAAAAGATTCATGGGATTGTTGAGGTACAGCACCCATGTTCTGAGTTTTTAGCATGTACATTTATCAACAATAAATCACTATAACCAGGTTAGATTGCATAAGTCTTTGTAAAGGTTTATGTTGGGTGTTCGATCCCAGGTCAGTCCACCTGGACTTTGGAAGTTCTCCCCGGGATTGTCTGGGTTTCCTCCCCCAAGCCAAAAACATGCATTGTAGGCTGGTTGAACACTCTAAATTCCCCTTAAGCATGAGTGTGAGCATGAATGGTTGTCCGTCTGTTTGTGCCCTTCGATTGGCTGGCCACCAATTCAGGGTGTTCCCCCCTAGTGCCTGAAGTCAGATGGGATTGTCTAAAGCACCCCTCCCCTCACACGACCCTTGTGAGGATAAGCGGTACAGAAAATGAATATTTCTTTTAAGAAAACTACTACTACTGCGATGAAGTAAAACCCCAAAACACAAAGCAGCGAAGGATTACTTTAGTTTGTGTGACACCAATTTGAAGCTGTGAGGGTTTTTTGTTCTTGTTGTTTTTATATTTTTTGACCTAATCATTAGAAAGAATCTTAAAAATAAATGTCTCGTTTAAAGCATTCCGTTAAAATACCATTTTTCAAAAATATATCAAAATAACTTACAAAGCAAATGCCAGTGATGTCCTCACAGTGATCTGCATGGCCTTTGCAGTTACAGGGCAGGCATTTATTTTGCTCACTTAGGAAAAATCCCTTAGAACAAACCTGTATAGTATACAAGACAATTAGAATAATATTTTTCACCATGTAGTTTAGAAACAAACTTACAATGTGTCTATGGTATCTGGAGTACTACAACAAATACACTGCCTTGATGAAAGTACATTTATAGGGTTCTTGCAAGTTTCAACAAGATTTTCGACACTAGACCAGTGGTTTTTAACCTGGGTTCGATCGAACCCCCCTAGAGGATCGGTGAGTCGGTCTCAGGGGTTCGGTGGAGCCTCTTCCGGGGAGGTCAAGACACATCGACTCATCATGTCTATACACGATAACATGCCCCACTTGGCCATCACTGTCTGCATATGATCACTTGACATTGCTTGACCAATCAGTGCTGTGCGGAATTTACATATATATCTCGAATTTGAAAAAAAATGTTTTATTTACACTAAAGCAGGGTTCGGTGAATACGCAAATGAAACTGGTGTGGTTTGGTAGATCCAACAAGGTTAAAAACCATTGCTCTAGACTTATATTTGTGTGATTGGGTTGAAATGTCTTTAAATGATGTCCAAATTTATTTGGATTTCTACTATCCGCTGGCAGCCCTTTTTGGCATAGCAAACACACAAGTCTGCCCAGTCTCTCACCGAAATAACAGTAAAGCCAAGTGGTACATACGCTTTGTCATATTTCCTCCTCTTCGCATTCAAGTGACTTACCTTATTTTCTCGCATATAAGCCGTATTTGTAACTAAAAAAAATGATGACTGAATCAAGGGTACAGCTTATATGTGTACAAATTAGACTTGACATGCACAAAACTCCAAGGTGACAAAGACGAAATGCCATAATGCAAGACAATGGGGCCGATACGGTCATTTATTTCAAAATAGAGAAAAGATAAACAAATAAAACGCCCCCAAAAAATGTGGACGTCTATGAATGAAATTCAAGAAGAAGAAAAACGTATCTTGCATAAAACCGGAATAAACTCACTTACTTGTGCCTGGCATTGCTCGCTCAGGGCGCCGCCATCTTACCTTTTACCAGTAGTTAAATGTGCTTAGACTGGTCAGATGCGAGTAGCCTTGATACATGTGTACGTAGTGTGTACCACGTCAACACATCCCAATAGTTCTTAAGGCTGATCCAAGATCTTGCGGTTGATCATTAAAATATCAGCTTTGATACCAGCGTAATGTGTATCTCATGCTATTAATTCATCCAAAGATTCAGACACACCACCTTGTTGTACTGCTTACAAGACTTTTTGAATTCGTCCACGTGCAGGCAACACCCTTTCGAAATGTGCAATCCAACAGACGATCCTTTCGATTGATACAGTATCTCAGAAATACCATGTATGATGATTTTTCTTAAGATTTTCCCTTCAAAGTAACACATTTGTACTCCCTATAAAAACCATGAATATGTAGGTGAAAATTGTGATTTTATGTTTATTAAAGAAGGTTAATACATTTATAAATTAATTACATTACTACAAATTTTGAGCTGTAAATACAGTTTCACCAATTTTCAAGAACGTTCTTGTATGAGGAAGTTTAAATGTGAACTGCAAATATCTAATGCCTCATTTCCACCCAAGCATTCATTCATTAATCAATTTTCTGAACTGCTTTATCCTCATTAAGGTCGCGGGGGGTGCTGGAGCCTATCCCAGCTGACTTTGGGCCAGAGGCGTGGGACACCCTGAATCGATGGCAAGGCGATCGCAGGGCACGAGGGTAGGGACAACCATTTAGAGTGTCCAATCAGCCTACCATGCATATTTTTGGAACGAGTGAGGAAACTGGAGTACCCGGAGAAAACCCACACAGGCCCAGGGAGAACATCCAAGCATTAAACAAATATATAATTGTTTTCCAAAAAACTGTCCAAAACTAAACTAACCATGAGTCATATTTGGAATAGAGTATCTCTTGTTTAGCATTTCTATAGTCCATCTGGCTCAGACTTTGGCTCTTTGACCACAGTATGACGTGTCAAACAGCTGCATTGCTTACATCTTAAAGAATGCATGGGAAGAGGGTTTAAGTGCTCATGAGCGATACAGCAGATGTTCAACTATGCTCCAACATGAGCCAAAACTAGAATTTAAGTTACATTGGAAACGTACCAGAACTTCCCAAAAAATTGTAAATTCATTCAGGATTCAATTAAATTTAAAATTAAGGTTCATTTGGAAATACTGTGTTGTATGAAAATAGTCTTATACATATAGAAAACAAAACTAAACATATAAATACATTGTAAAAGTCACTTCACTTGGTCTGGAGTGACAGCAGGCCAGTCTTGTGCCCACAGACATCTACCACAAAGTCTCACAAGTGTAACACATGCAGAATGTAGCTTGACATCGTCTTGCTGAAATCAGCAGGTACGCCACGGCAAAAAATGGCAGCAATGTTACTCCAACACCAGGAGTAAATTTTTATCAATGCCTTCACAGGATTAATGTCAAAGTCACGAACAAATCTGCATACCATCACAGATGGTACTAAACGTGAGTTTAGAATTATCTGAATTGTACATTTCGTCTTTGAGCTCATGGCGCTATTTCATTTCATTCAATCATCAATCTTTTTCAATACTGCTTGTCCACATCTGGGTCGTGGGGTGCGACCCAGCCTATCCCAGCTGATTTCGGGCGAAAAGCAGACTACACCCTCCGAGACTGGTCTCGAGTCAGTCATAGGGCACACGTAGATTAAACAACCATCTGCACTCACTATTGGAAATTTATTCCACACTGCCAGCACCAAAGTTAGGCAAATGAATCAATACACCATCTGGTCGCATGCCAGTATTGCAAAAGTTAATTTGAAATAATGACTAATCACAACACAGCACACATTTCTACTTAACAAAAAAGGTTATTGAATTGTTGCCTTTTTGTTGTTGTTCTGTTCATGGTGCTGAGAGTTGCTCAATCGTTGTATGTGATCAGCTGAGCCTTTCAAAGATTCTCCTTTTATACACAATCACAATGTAATCATTTCACAAACATTCTAAATATGGGCGGCCCGGCGGTTAGCCCGTCAGCCTCACAGTGGGGGACCTGGGTTCATATCCAGGTCGGTCCACCTGTGTGGAGTTTGCATGTTCTCTGCGTGGGTTTTCTCCTGGTACTCTGTTAGTTAGGGGTTAATGCACGCTATGAATACCCATTAGTTAACCTCCCTGTCCCAGCTTTTTTGGAATGTGGTACAGGAATCAAATTCAAAATTTTAGTTTTTTCTTACAGGGACAAAAAACATTTTCAGTGTGAAAAAAATAAATATTTTGTCTTCAACTGATAAATGTTTGTAAAACTAACAAATTGTTGTACTCTGTTTTATCAATTTTTAACAACATTCAAATTTTGCTTCATTTGGGTTTTTGTAAAAGATTTGGCATTGTGAGTGGAGTCAGTAACGACGTATAGAGTATTTGAAATCTGAGTGTCCTTCCCACTATTCTCTTTATAGACAAAGATGACATTCAGCAAGTCATAAGTCTTTCAATTGTTCAAATTCCTAAACAGCCTGTGTGTTGCCTTAATTTGGCTTTGGTATTTCCTCAAGCCACAGTCAAAATGGAATTAAACACAAAAACATGTTTTATTTCCACAATTGAGTCCTTCTCTTTGTTTTGGAAAGATAACGTAATCTCTGTTTAGTTGCATGAATGTTCATAATGTCTGTATATCTAACATGTACATGTACATATTTCAAGATAAAGTCTTATATTTAAATCATCATGTTTGAATGACAATCTTGATAAACATATGGAGTTGAATCCTGTGAAATTTGCAGCAGGGCATAAATCTAATTTAGTCATGGTAACTCCCCTGATAGGCCCTTAAAATGGAAAAAAAATGTGGGGTCATGAGAAAGTCATACTAACTGCCCATGGTATGTCTATGGAAGTGAACTGTTCACTCAGAAGACTATGAGACATATGGAATGCGAGGAAATTGAAATTTTTCTTCTTCATTATCTTTTGAAACTTGTTGATTTGTAAAATCTTTTACACATTATACTCTGTTAAAATACTTATAATTCCAGACAAAAGTCAACACTTAGTACAGAATATACACTGTATGAGTCAACAAAATAGAAACTATTTTTGAAGTCTCAAATTTCAATACAATAGAACAAAATATAAATATTTAAGTGCTGTTTATCATCCAAAAAAATATGGTAATTAAATGTATACTTATATAGACCAAATAATTCTGTCAGTGGAAGCACAATTTGAATTTGTGTGCAAAAATGTATTTGGCCATCCATTCACCATGACTAACATGGGGTTAAGATTCAAATAAAACTTTCAGAAAAACGTATATCAAAATAATATCAGGATTGGCATGAATATGATACTGAGTAATATTTTATGATGAAAATGGAAAAAGAGTAAACTGTATTTTGCTTTCCCTAAATCAGGGTGGGGCAAAGGCATCATGAAATAGATGAGGGAGGAACAAGAGAATATCAAAGTTACCCAAATGAAATGCTAATATATAATAGATTTCAAGGGTGAACAATGAGGAGATCTCGAAAACAAAGCAATAAACCTTTAAAAAAGCATCACATTCATAAATTTGGCAACGTACATCCGACAAATGGCAAATAGCGGTTTCAAAAGTCAGAAAGTCAAACCAGGCAAGGACATAGAAGAACATGTAACACAAGATTTCTTACTTGCAATGATGTCTGTTGTCCTGATCCAATTCTGATGGCAGAAGATAAACAGGCAATCCCAGAGAGAATACC
Organism: Stigmatopora argus; assembly: GCF_051989625.1. Taxonomy (NCBI): domain Eukaryota; kingdom Metazoa; phylum Chordata; class Actinopteri; order Syngnathiformes; family Syngnathidae; genus Stigmatopora; species Stigmatopora argus. The sequence goes on along the minus strand of NC_135405.1, from coordinate 2,375,612 downwards.
AAAAACGCAGAGGTATCGCATAGTCGTCATATTCTGGCTTCGCTTTGTGTTCTCTTTCCTATCTGCCTCTGTCAGTACAGCCAGAAGGCGAGACAATCTCTGCGTAGCTCTTGATACTCCCCTCTTCACTGCTCTAATGTCTTTATTTGTCAGTCTGCTTAGTACTGGCCCATTCTGAGTACAATAAACAAAGTTGTGTGAACTTCCTCCCACTCTCTCCTCTACTGCCAGCTCTATTTCTTGTCACATGTTGAAACTGCCCTCCCCCACAGCCTGACCCAGTGTGCCTAAATCACATGCAGATGGAAAGCTTGGACAGGGAAGAGCAGAAGAAGGTTTGAAAACTGCCATTACCCTGTCGCTGCAATGATATCAAAAAACAAGCACATACCACATACTGTAGGTATGAAGAACACTTCCAAAAAACTCCCAAAGTGTTTAAGTAGTTTAGGCTCAAGCGGGCCGGAACCCTGAACAAGATAAATGGCCTAAAGGGGGGGGATCAACATACGGAAAGTAACAAGGCCTGACTGTGCATTCTAGTTTGCTGGAATCTTTACGAGTATTTTCAACCTAACACTGACACAGTCTGCAGCTTGAAAATCTGTGCCATCATCCCCATCAGACACTGCTTTTTCGTCAGGCCAACCAGGCGACTGCAGTAGGCAGGGTGCCAGGGTTACTGTCACGGTCGTGGGTGGAAGGTCCCGGAGCAGGGAAACACATCAGCCAGACGTGGAGCTTTCTGTTTATTATGAGTGTCCGTCGTGTAGGGCCAGGCAAAGGTACAGGAGATGGCGAGAGGAGTCGTCCTGCGTAGCGTGCAGGTCGATAGCCGAGAGGTCTGTAGAGGGATCCAAAGCAAAGTTACAAGGTGCGTGGTCGAGACCGTGGTCGTAATTGTGGTCATGGTCCTAGGGCAAAAACACGAGGTCGTAGATCAGGCAAGATGAAGCAAGGAGGTAACGCGAGAAGGTACTTAACAATGAACTGATTAAAACGATCCAGTGACGAGGTCATGCTCGCGTTTCAATGGGCTCGTCTCAACCTGCTTGACCTGGGAAACGTCAAAGGTGGGATGTTTGCGGAGGGCTGTTGGAAGCTTGAGGCGCACAACGCATGGGTTTACCACACGTTCAATCTCGTAGGGACCGCTGAATTGGGGAAACAGCTTCCAGGACTCGGTACTAAGGGGGAGGTCTCAGGAGGATAGCCTTACCTTCTGGCCGACAACTTAGGTCGGTGCTGGGTCGTGGTGGCGATTTGCCTGTCTTTGAGTGCACATGGAGGAGCGTTGTAGCGCAGCACGGGCTTGGTCCCAGACACGTCCGCACTTGGTAAGATGTGCCGGGACGAACAGCAAGGCAATCTCTGCCTCCAGGGACGGAAAAAAGGTAGGTTGATATCCAAGGGAACATTCGAATGGGAACAGATTGGACGGGGTATTAGGGTGTGAATTGGGGGCGTATTCAATCCAAGGCAGCTGGGCGCTCTAGGTGGCTGGGTGGGCCTGGGTGGTGCAGCGAAGTGCGCTCACACTGACCATTTGTTTGAGGGTGATATCCAGAGGAGAGGCTCACAGAGATGTCCAGCAGTGAGCAGAAAGCAGACCAGACATGAGAGGTGTGTATTCCATGCAGAGGGAACACAGGCCACACAACTAAATCTGCAGTCTCACAGGCTGAAGGCAGCTTGAGAAGTGCGACAAAGTGTGGAAAATTGGTCGACTGCAGCCAGAATGACTGTGTTGTCCTGGGATGTAAGGAGACATGTGACGAAGTCGACAGCAATGTGGGACCAGGGATGGCTGCAGTGTATGGAGTAAATCAGAAGCTGGCTTGTTGGAGGACTTGTTGCGGGCACAGATGTAGTAGGCAGATACAAATGTGTGCGAATCCTCCCTCATTGTCATTGCCACCAGAAGCGTTGGCGCAAGATGAAGATCATGGTGTCATGGCTCTCTTGAGTTTCCAGTTATTTCTACAACTCTGATTTTTCTCTGATAGAGTGATTAGAACAGATACTTCTTTGTCACAAAAAACATTCATGAAGTTTGGTTCTTTTATGACTTTATTATGGGTGAACAGAAAAAAAGTGATCAAATCTGCTAGGTCAAAAATATACATACAGCAACAGGAATTTGCAATTTTGGTGACTTAGAAAGTTGTGTCAGTGAAATGAGCTTCATAGCATGGCCTCTTAACTTCTTGTGAGTGATTATTGAAAGAAGAAAGATTGGTCAGGAGGGTGAAGATTCAATCGAGAATCACCAAGCATATCTGCCAAGAATTAGAAGCTGCTGGAACACAGGTGTCAGTGTCCACAACCCTCAAGAGAGCCATAACATTATGTTCTTCAAAAGTGTATGTAAACTTTTGACCACAACTGTATATATATTCAATTCAATTCAATTCAATTTATTGGCAAGAAAAAGCACAAGGCTAAGGGCCATGTAACAAAGATACAAGAAATGTGCAAACAAAACGCGGTGTTGTCACTGGTTCACGGCCAAAACGTCATCCAGAGCCCTCTTGAACTGGGCGACCGTCGGCTTCTCGACCACACTGGTATATATACTATATCCATCCATCCGTCCGTCCGTCCGTCCGTGCATCCGTGCATCCGCGTATCCGTTCATCCGTTCATCCGTTCATCCGTTCATCCGTTCATCCGTTCATCCGTTCATCCGTTCATCCGTTCATCCGTTCATCCGTTCATCCGTTCATCCGTTCATCCGTTCATCCGTTCATCCGTTCATCCGTTCATCCGTTCATCCGTTCATCCGTTCATCCGTTCATCCGTTCATCCGTTCATCCGTTCATCCGTTCATCCGTTCATCCGTTCATCCGTTCATCCATTCATCCATTCATTCATTTATGTATGTATTTATTTATTTATATATACATATTACTATTTCTGAGTGATAGGCTCACCAACACTGAGAATGTGTGTGCGCGTGTGTATGCGTGTCCATAAGGTCTGAGTCAAATGGAGCCAAAACAGCCATTTCATACGGATTGGACGCCATTTCCACATTTTATGGCCGATTTCAATGCGGTTTTTGACTTTGGTTAGCTTCAATAGTAAACTGTGTCATGACAGGGCCCGATTTTTGAATTTCCCCTTTAGTTCTTCAAAAAATCGATTAAAATCGACCCCAAGGTCGCATTTTTACCTTTGACAGTTTTTTAACATATGCAAAACTTTCAGACCACAAACGATTACAGTTTTTGCAGCACTACGCGGGCGCACATGCGGCATATATCTCCTTTTTAAAGTGGCTTCTACCGTCAAGCTACGGAACGACAAAAACCCTTAATTCTGGACATTCTTAAAACCTGCTTCATGTTTTCTTTCACTTTTCAGGGTCCCCATGAAAGACAATTCCATTTCGACATCTCAACCGCTTTATCCTCATTAGGGTCGCGGGGGGTGCTGGAGCCTATCCCAGCTGACTCAAGGCAGAAGGTGGGGGACACCCTGAATCGGTGGCCAGCTGATCGTAGGGCACAAGGAGACAGACAACCATACATAAACACACCCATACGTAGGGGCAATTTAGAGTGTTCATTCAGCCTACCATGCATGTTTTTGGAATGTGGGAGGAACCCGGAGTACCCCGAGGAAACCCACGCACACCCGGGGAGAAAATTCAAACTCCACACAGGTGGCCGTGACTTGGATTTGAACCCAGGACCCCAGAGCTGTGAGGTCGACGCGCTAACCACTCGCCTCACCGGGCCGCCCTAATTATTAATTTATTACTGTTATTAGTCCTTTTTTATTTCCATCAAATTAACAGAGGTGATTGCATTGGATTGGATAACTTTATTCATCCCGTATTCGGGAAATTTCATTGTGACAATAGCAAGAGGGTGAGAATGCAGATACAGGAAAGGCATAGTTACACATAGTTACAAGTTAGACAATACAGTCGCAACGACCGCAGAACAACAAAGCAAAAGCACAAAGTACAAAGCAAAGCAAAGTATATGGGATCATTAAGAATCACCATATCAAATCATTAAGACAGAAAAGCAGCAAAAACACAAAACGAGCAAGAGCGGACGGAGCTACTGCCACTGGCTGCCAATTGAGCGGCGCCATCTTGGTTCCGGTAGCAAAAACAGATACAGACTCAAGAAAAATATGTTGTAGAGTTGGATAAAGCTGGAGCCACACACAGGATGTCTTCCACAAGATGGGGAACTTCTGCAGACTGTGACCGAGGTAGAGAATATGCAGAGTCACTCTTCCAAGCTTATCCGCACAGTTCCTCAGTAGTCTGGAGCTGAAGAATCAACAGTAGCAGAGTAGAACCCCTCGCCTCCGTTTCCGGCCTGGTAAGCACCGACAGCTCTTCCATCTTATCCCATGATGGAATGGTTGGTCTGAACCATCGCTTTTGTCCAGCTCCGAATTTCCAGCGGCATTGATGTGTTGCTCCTTCTGCTGCGTATTGTAACAGCTAGTCCCATGTGTATGACAGCGTAGGCATGGCTGAATGGTTCCAAAAAAGAAGTAGCAGAAAGAAGCCAGGCTAATGGAACAAAGAACGTTTTAAAAACATTAAAGTAAAAAGTATAAAGTACAAAGTAAAGTAAAAAGGAATGTATTAAGAAATATTAAAATGTAATTAAAAATAGATAGAATGGCTGTAAAACACGAAAACAAATAAGAGTGGACAGAGCTGGCTGCCGCGTGACGGCGTCATCTTGGAAAAAAAAGAGTGATTATATTTTGTTTATCGTACACCTTTTAGTTTTTCAACAACAAACTCATTTTATTAATTACTCTGTGCTGGATCTGCGTGGTGGCGTCATCGTCGGGCTTTCTTCCATAGTACTGAAAAAATCAATGGCGTAATTTTTATTTCTTTATTTAAAGAGTGATGTTTATTTGTCAATATAGCATCTTCTTTATTTAATTAAATAATTTATATTTTAAATTGCAATTCGAGAGGGAGCAGAAATCCACTGCCCGAAGCGCTCGACTGGGATTCGGTGGTGACGTCGTCCTCTTCTTTTTTCTCTGTTCATGCGCGCGTCTCCCTCTGCCGTAAAACCTGAAGGAAGAGAGAAACCGAAAATGAAGCGCGGCTGACTTGACTACGTAAAGAAAAAGGCGACTGACTTGACTACGTAAAGAGAAAGGCGGCTCACTTGGCCGCAGTCAGGCTTCATCAAGTGCAGATGAGTTGTCACTTTTGATTTTAGAAGTAGCAATCGTGGGCTTTTCAACAATTTTACTTTTAAAAAAAATGCTCCTGAATTCAGAAAATTGAATCGATATGCGGAGACAACCCGACTGGACAAAATTCTCAAAATGAACTGCTGCTTTGATTGACTAAAACCATGGATTTTAAAACGACGTTCTCAGGTTGTTGGGAGAGAGTTCTCACCTGTTTTAAAAAAGCAAACCCAAGAAGAACTACGAAAAGCAATCCGAAAAAAGATGAGGTCGTGTTGGAAAAGCCAGAAACTGTCCGCAAAAGTCAGCCGCCCTTGATGAGCCAAGAAAACAATGTCGAGAATCGTTTTGTCGCACTTTATGATTACTCTGCGCGAACCGAGGAGGATTTAAGCTTCAATGCAGGTGACATTTTGGAAGCTTTGAATAAAAATGGAGGAGACTGGTGGCTCGCACAAGCGCACACTGGAATTTCAACGTCCAAAAAGGGTTATATCCCCGCAAATTATGTGGCGCCTGTGGAAAGTATCGACGCAGAACCGTGAGTAATAATGAGTATTCGTTATTTCTAGATTTGTAATCCCGGGTCAGATTTTGTTCTGTAATTTGGTGTTAATTGTATCGCAGCGCTCATATATTTCACCATGTCCGTACCCTTAAAACGTATAAACTAATGTAACAAGAATTCCCTATCAAAGGAATGTCAGACAATTTAGCCTTAATAATGGTCAGAAATTAATATTTTACGATTTAGTATGACAGTCTATTAGATGATCCTTACCGCAGCGTTCTATAGTTTACATCTTATATTAATTTATGCTGTAAAATAAAAACACATTTTACGTCAAATTCCATTGATTATGTCATCTTTATAAGTGCTTGGTTAAAATTTAGTCATGCTATGGTTATAACGTCTAATGTAAAAGTAGATATAAGGGTAAACTTTGCTTACTTTAAGAATGTTGGTAAAGCATGACGATACAGTGAATGTACAGGTTTATCCAGTTTTGTTTACATATCAAAATACTTTTAGACAATGACGGAATCTGATGTCATGTTCTCTGTTCTCTGTCTCTCAACAAATCAGGATTGTTAGTTTGAAACGAAAAAATAATAAGAATTGTATTTTTATTTTATTTTCACTGGTCTTTCAACTGTTGTGTGCCATGAGTTTAAAAAACATGGAACCTACAAGAAGAAATATTAGACTGTTTCTTTTATCTGGACAAATGAGCCCATTCAACTCTTTTCTCTTCGAGTTATATACATTACAATGTATTTGCTAGAAAGTATTGGACAGAAAACCAAAAATGCACCAGCACTGTCAGATATAAAAAAAAAACGCCTGAACAGGGACAATACTGTTAAATATGCAGATGCCACCTTAGTTTATAAAATCATCCATCACAAAGCTCCTCCTCCACTGCAAGATTTTGTACAACAACAAAAAACTCTCAAAAACACATCAACAAGGGCTGGCTCTAGAGTTGACTGTGTAGTTCCCTTCAAAAAGATTGCATTCAGCCAAAGCACCTTCTCTGTTAACATACGTGAACTCCCGTCCCTGAACCTCTTTATCAATCATCTTAAAGCCTGGCTGTTAGACGGACAAAATTGTGATCACAACGCTGTCTAAAACAGTGCTACTTACGTGTGTGTGTGTGTGTGTGTGTATGTGTGTATGTATGTATGTTGGGTCGCTTGGTCTGTGCTTGCTATTGTCTTGCTACTGCAACCAAGGAATTTCCCGAATACGGGATGAAATAAAGTTCCAATCCAATCCAATGTATGTATGTACGTACGTACATACATAAATACACACACATACACACACACGTAAGTAGCACAGTTTTAGACAGCGTTGTGATCACAATTTTGTTCGTCTAACAGCCAAACTTAAGGATGATTGGGAAAGAGGTTCAGAGACGGAAGTTCACAAATGTTAATTGGTATTTAGTTCTATGTATGTGCGGCACGGACAGAGAACGTGCTTTGGCTGAGTGCACTCTTTTTGAAGGGAACTACACAGTCAACTCTAGAGCCAGCCCTTGTTGATGTGTTGGAGTTTTTTGTCCAAAATCTTGCTTACGTACATATGTATATGACTGGAAAAAGAATCCACTGCCATTACATTGTAGCTTTAGTCTCAAATTTGCGAAGCTACAAGAAAACCTCAGTTTTCTGTTTTCAGGGATATAACAAAATATCATTTGATTAATCAACAATCAAATTGATTTAGATCCAAACCAGCAAGCATCGTCCTCTTTTATATATGCTGTTTTGCAGAAAAAAGGTTTTCAATCAAATGACTAAAATGTCAAAATATGGTAGTGGCAAAAATACGTCAAAATGACTGTACTTTTCCTTGCTTGAGGTGAACTGCAACAGATTGCATTAAACGTGTTCAATACATCTTGTATTGTCGCATCTCATCTCATTTTCTGAACCCCTTTATCCTCACTAGTGTCACGGAGGGTGCTGGAGCCTATCCCAGCTGACTTCAGGCCAGAGGCGGGGGACATCCCGAATTGGTGGCCAGCCAATCGCAGGGCACACAGAGATAAACAGCCATTTACTCTCACCTACCATGCATGTCTTTGGAATGTGGGAGGAAACCGGAGTATCGATCAAATATATTACACCCTTTTCCAAAGAATCGAGATTCGTCATAAAGCCATGTAAGCAGATTTATTTTGCCTGACTCAACATGCCTGATAAATACTTTCTGTACAGTGGTACCTCGTCATACGACCGTTCGTCATACGGAATGCTCGTCTTACGGGGGAAATTTCGATCGAATAATTCGCCCGTGATGCGGTCAAAGTTTCGTGATGCGACCAAGCCAGGTTGCCATGGCATTTTTTTTGGCATATCTTTCGTGTATAACAATATTTACGAGCACCGGATGAGCTATTCAGACCAGGAAACGCACAACGCGCATGCGCGGTGAAAAGAGGGCTTTCTGGGTAATGAAGTATACTCGTGCTCGCAAAAGTATCCCCGGTAGCAACTCTATCATAGGCGCCGTTCGAGGGGATGCGAACACAGATGCTACAAGCTAAAAGGAGCCACTAGCCAGCGCCCCTGAAGCTCCCATGAGCAGCGGGGCGATCGCTGATAAAAGACTCTGCTCGTTGGCTGCTCATAAGAACATCGGGGGCACTGGCTCGCAACAGCATCCCCGGTAGCAACTCTATCATAGTCGCCGTTCGAGGGGATGCGAACACAGATGCTACAAGCTAAAATGAGCCGCTAGCCAGTGCCCCCGAAGCTCCCATGAGCAGCGGTGCGATCGCTGATAAGACTGCTTGCTGCTCGTTGGCAAGTGGTCGTGCGTTCTCCGATTGTGAGGACATTTGTGTGCATCATTTTCGGAATATTTTGAAGGGAATAGTACGACAGCAAACAGCCCATCGATAGCGAACGTGAGGGTGGAGTGTTTGTTCTGTTTACGAGTGCGTTGTGTGGAAGAAAAAAAAAAACGAAGCCCCTCTCCCCTCGGCGAAATCCGGCCAATTTTAGTTAGATTAAACACTTTATTTCTATTAAACCACTCGTTATTTATTACTTTGTCAATATATGGCAAATTATAAGAAATAAAACATTTTTTTTCAATCCAATATCCTGTTTCTGGTGTTTTTTTCAGAGAGTTGGAACGAATTAATTTGTTTCCCATTCATTTCAATGGGAAACTTTACCTCGAGTTACGAGTAACTTGTCATACGAGCTCAGTCCCGGAACGGATTAAGCTCGTATCTCGAGGTACCACTGTATTTGCTTTTATGCGGCCCGGTGGGGAAAGTGGTTAGCGCGTCGGCCTCACAGCTCTGGGGTCCTGGGTTAAAATCCAGGTCACGTCCACCTGTGTGAAGTTTGGATGTTCTCCCCAGCCCTGCGTCAGTTTCCTCTGGGTACTCCGGTTTCCTCCCACATTCCAAAAACATGCATGGTAGGCTGATTGGACACTCTAAATTGCCCCTAGGTATGGGTGTGAGCGTGAATGGTTGTTTGTCTCCTTGTGCCCTGCGATCGGCTCTGAGCATGAATGGTTGTTTGTCTCCTTGTGCCCTGCGATCGGCTGGCCACCGATTCAGGGTCTCCCCCGCCTCTGGCCCGGAGACAGCTGGGATAGGCTCCAGCACCCCCCACGACCCTAATGAGGATAAAGTGGTTCAGAATATGAGATGAGAGATGATAGATTTGCTTTTATTTGTAGTTGGTATTTTCCGGAGACAAAAAGGCTGGATGCAGAGAAGATGCTGTTAACAGGAAAGAACACGAATGGAGCTTTCCTAATCAGGAACTGTGAAAGCCAGAAAGGGGAGCTGTCCCTTTCAGGTAAAAAAATACTGCATTCTGTTTTATCCATTTTTAGCCTAAATGCATCCATTACTTATTGCACATTTATCTGAAAGTCCCCCTCTGCCCTGCATTTTAAGGAGATGGGCTGTATGGATATCAACAAAGTTGCCCCTTTTGTGCACCTTTTATGTATTGGTATGGTGTATGCCATATCCATCAAATGCATATAATTTTAAAGTAAGAACAGAAATTGGTGGGCCCTAGCGATGGTTGCTGGGGCATGTGTGTAAGTTTATACAGTGGTACATCTACTTGAGAATGCCTCTAAATACACATTTTTCAGGTTACGAAATATTTTTTAAGTGCAAATGAGCATTCCAATATATGAAAACAAGATCCAAGTTAAAAAATCCTCCATAATATGTCCTGTACCCCCCGATGAGTCATTACCTTATCGTGGTGGCGTGGTTTGTGTGTCCCAGTGATCCTTTGAGCAATGTGTCTGGGGCCTTGTACCCCTGGTAGGGTCACCCATGGCAAACTGGTCTGAGGTAAGGGACCAGACAAAGCATGACTCAGAAGACCTTTTATGATGAGCAACATTATTGAATAACGTCTTCATTATTGAACAACGTCTTCCCTTGGCTGGACGCGGGTCACCGGGTCACCACTCTGGAGCCAGGCCAGGAGGGGCGCGATGACGAGCGCCTGGTGGCCGGGCCTACACCCATGGAGCCCTGCCGGGCACAGCCCGAAGTGACGACGTGGGTTCCCTATCACATGGGCTCACCACCTGTGAGCGTGGCCAAAGAGGTCAGGTGCGTCGACAGTTGGGCAGCAGCCAAATGAGGGATCCTTGGCGGTCTGATCCCCGGCTGCAGAAACTGGCTCTTGGGACGTGGAAGATCACCTCTCTGTTTGGGAAATAGCCTGAGCTACTGCATGAGGTTGAGAAATTCCGGCTCACCTCTATGCCACCTCTCGAGGGGGGTCGGACACTCTTCCACTCTGGAGTTGCCCGTGGTGAGGCGCCGAGCGGGTATGGGCATACTCGTTGCCCTCCCGGCTTGGTGCCTGTCTGTTGGGGTTTACCCCGGTAGGCGAGTGGGTAGTATCCCTCCTTCTTCGCATGGGGGGACGTGACCTAACTGTTGTTTGTGCGTATGCACCAAACAGCAGTTCAGATTACCCAACCTTTTTGGAGTCCTTGGAGGGGGTGCTAGAGAGTACTCCTTTGCGGTACTCCCTTGTTCTGCTCAGGGACTTCAATGCTCACATGGGCAATGACAGTGAGACCTCGAGGGGAGTGATTGGGAAGTACGGCCCCCCTGATCGGAACCCGAGTGGTGTTCTATTGTTGGACTTCTGCGCTCGTCGTGGAATGACAATATTGAACACCATGTTAAGCATGAGGGTGTCCATGTGTGCAATTGGCACCAGGACACCCTAGGCTGCAGTTCGATGAACAACTTTATGGTTGTGTCATCGGACCTGTGGCCGCATGTCTTGGACACTCGGGTAAAGAGAGAGGCGGAGCTGTCAACCAATCACCACCTGGCGGTGAGTTGTCTCTGATGGTGGGGACGGAGGCCCGTGCGGCCCAGGAGACCCAAACGTTTTGTGAGGGTCTGCTGGGAACACCTGCCGGAGTCCCCTGTCAGAAGGAGTTATAATTCCCACCTCCGACAGAGTTTCTTGCGTGTCCGGAAAGAGGCGGGGAAATTTTAGTCCACCATCCGACGTCTCAGGGCAGGCAGTGCACCATCAACACAGTGTAAAGTGGGGATGGGGCACTGCTGACCTCGACTTGGGGTGTTGTGAATCGGTGGGCCGAATACTTTGAAGACCTCCTCAATTCCACTGACATTTCTTTCCATGAGGAAACAGAGCAGGGGGACTCTGGGGCGGACCCTCTTATCTCTGGGATTAAAGTCACCATACAAGGTCAGTCCTGGAACGCATTAATTTTTCAGCTGTATTTCCTGGAATTCCTTCCTCTATCCAAAGAATTAACTCCATTTTGTTGTTCAGTGGAAAATTATTTTTCTTTAATCCCGTGATTTATGGGTGTGTGAGTTTGTGTGTGTATGTTAAGTTTCTAAGTGCTCCCCGGACCACTCGTGGCGGGAGTTATAAAACATCCACCCACCCATAAATCACGCTTTATCTATTCTCTAATCTTTATAAAGCGTGATGTATGGATGGATGTGTGTGTGTGCACCTGGAAACTCGCTGGCAGAAATCATTCCCAAAATGACGTTTATAAATGACGTGGAAAGGCCTCTTGGGTCAGCGCATCCAGCACCACCGTGTTTTGTCGAGTTCCATCACGACAGGAAAAAAATGTGTTTCGGGGAGCAGGAGTAGATAAAGCGTGATTTATGGATGGGTGGATGTTTTATGTTAACATTATCACGCTACGTTTGTCCAAACCCTTCATCGTAGAGAGTTGACATTATGGTGGCCAGAAACGGCTGTCGAATCCAAACAGTGCATCATACAGAGTTGAATTTATTTTTATGGTGGCCAGAAACGGCTGTCGAATCCGAATAGACGAGTGATTTAATTTCTTTACCTTCTCTAAGTGTGTAAACTCAAGCTTTGAGCATTTGCAAGTATTATCGATGAGTATGCCTGACTTGAAATATGTTAGCTTGCTCCTCTCTTGTGGTGGTTTAAATTAGTTGCATGAACTACGTAACAGCACCGCTATTGTGTGAGTATTTATTTTCATCATATTTTCACTTTGGTTTACAATGTTTTAACAAAAATAACACCCAAACATTGCTTAAATAGGTAAAATTCGTCAGTCTTTCTTTTGAAATTGACCGTCACTTTTCCACACTTATTAAAGGCATACTCCTTCTTCTGTATATATTATACATTCCTTTTTGCACCGTCATTTTCACCAATTACGCCAAAAAAGAGGAGTTCTCGTTTCGTATCGAGTTGGGAAAGGTGTAAACCAGGGGTCCCCAAACTTTTTCCTGTGAGGGCCACATAACTTTTCCCTTCTCTGATGGGGGGCCGGTGTCAGTTTGTAACAGAAAAAGTGTGACGATCGTAGGGGAGCTTAATTTTTTTTAATTGTTTTCCAGAAAGCCACACATAACCAAATAACCCTTTCCAGGTTCTTTACAGAAAAAAAGTCAGGAAACATATAATAACACTATTAATGAAATAAATAATAACTAAATAACCCTCTCTGAGTTCTTCACAGAAAAAACAGGAAATAAATAACATTATTTATGAAATAAATAATAACTAAATAACTCTCTCTGGGTTCTTCATAGAAAAAAAAGCCATGGAACATTAACTTTCTGTTGTGCCATGCACAATCTTCTCCCTTTGCTCTGAAGTTTATGCACGACACCACAACCGTCATTACAGAATCCCACGTCAACATTTTGCAGCACAGTGCTTGCTGGTGAATTTGGCAGTGGACTCGTAGCGGGGCGGTGAGACCCCTTTTTTCCAACTCCCGGTTCATGCGTCCCATTATTAGACCGCGAGTTTCGGCCACCATGCTAGGAGCCCCGTCAGTCGTGATGCTAGCTAGCTTTGACCAGTCCAGGTCCAACTTCTCCATGGTTTGGCACACTTTGTCAAAAATATCCTCTCCCGTTGTAGTCCCTTTGAGACTTTGGAGGGCTGCCAGATCCTCGCAAATCTCAAAGTTTGCGCTAACTCCACGAATAAAAATGAGCAGTTGCGCTGTCTTGCACGTCCGTGCTTTCATCCAGTGCTAATGAAAAAAAGTCAAATTATTTCGTCTTCTGCTGCAGCTGGGCATATACATTACTCCCGATTTCTTCAACGCGTCTGGTCATTGTACTCACCGACAGACTTACGGCATTAAATGCATCTTTCTTCTCGGGACACACCTCCTCCGCGACAGTATCCATACATTTCTTAACAAACTCTCCGTCAGTGAAAGGCTTACCGCTGCTTGCTATCAATTTAGCAACCCAAAAGCTGGCCCGAACGGATGCCTGGTTCTGCTGAGATAGTAGTCCACTTTTTCGCTTTGAGAGTTTGTCTGCTCGTATTTGGCCTTGCAAGCTATCGTACTTGTCTTTGTGACGGCATTCATAGTGTCGGCAAAGATTGTATTCTTTGAATACCGCCACTGTCTCTTGACAAATGAGACAAACAGCCTTTTCTTTGCATTGAACAAAAAAATAATCGTTTGTCCACTCCAGGTTAAATACCCTGCATTCTGAATCAATTTTTCTCTCACCTAACTTTTTCGCCATTATTCCGTTCTCAAACTGGTTGCAGTTTTTATATGCTTGAATAGTCCGCGATGGTCCCAGGGCTCCGCCCTCACCTGCGATCGTCCAGATGTCTCGGTAACACTGCTCGTGCATGCAACGGTGGACGTGCCCGCATGCATCAAAGGGAAACAGAAGCAATGCGAAGCCCCGCTTCACTGGGATGATTTGTGGGCTCAGCAGGGGTGCAATGAACCAAACACAAGATTAAAACGTCCCAGTCTTCAAGGCCAAATAGGAAAAAAAATCCGATAGTGTCTCTGGTATTGTTCAGAGGGCCGGTCCAAATGTGCCGGCGGGCCGCATCCCAAAAAAAAAATAAATAAATAAAAAATCCGATAGCGTCTCTGGTATTGTTCAGAGGGCCGGTCCAAATGTGCCGGCGGGCCGTATCCGGCCCGCGGGCCGCAGTTTGGTGACCCCTGGTGTAAACAATTGAAGCGCACCAAGATGGTAGCACAATCTTCTGCATTCCAAATTGGTGGCTTCCACCTCGGCGGGAGCTCATGATTCTGCATCTATATCATGGATACATAGCCCCGACCATGCTCAGATGCCTATTACTGAGAGTGTGGATTTAGCAGGGGCAATATCAGCTGTGTACCGGCATGCGTGTAACTGAAATTTTCCTTTCTCATCTAACCCATTTTACAAAAGAGAATTTTTTAATACCGCAACAATTGTCTTTTGGTTCTAAACAAGCAGGTGGGACCCCCTGCTTGTTTTAAATAAAAGAGAGGCCATACCAAGGAGTAATCACTTTTAATTCTTCCTTCTGCTTCAATATCATAGCGAAGGTAGGTGGTTTACGGCCATATTGCCTTGCAATATTAGATTAGATTAAATTGGATTAAACTTTATTCATCCCGCACTCGGGAAATTCACTTTGTTGCAGTAGCAAGAAGGTGTGAAAACACAGACACAGGAAAAGACATTGTAGACCTAAATAAAATAGATAATAAATAAATAAGCGTGTTACACAAAATATGTATATATATATGTATATGCATATGTATATGTATATATATATATGTATATATATATACACATACATATACATATATATATATATATATATATATATATATATATATATATATATATATATATATATATATATATATATATATACACATATTTCGTGTAACACGCTTATTTATTTATTATCTATTTTATTTAGTAAATGACGTGGAAAGGCCTCTCGGTATGTATGTGTATATATGTATGTGTATATATATATATATATACATACACACATATATACATATACATATTTCGTGTAACACGCTTATTTATTTATTATCTATTTTATTTAGGATAATAACGGATACAGGAAATTTATTTATATTTTGGGATATTTTGTAACTTGATTCTTGTTTTCGTATATTAGAACAGCAATTTGCATTTTAATGGGTTTCGTAACCTGAAA
This sequence comes from Stigmatopora argus, assembly GCF_051989625.1. Classification (NCBI taxonomy): domain Eukaryota; kingdom Metazoa; phylum Chordata; class Actinopteri; order Syngnathiformes; family Syngnathidae; genus Stigmatopora; species Stigmatopora argus. Next base: position 2,360,417 of record NC_135405.1, on the reverse strand, counting down.
ACTTTGTATTTTGAAGCATTTGTAACGAGAGGTACCGTTGTATATTTAATTGTTTTTTTTTTTTTTTCAGTGTTGGACAATGAGAGGGTGAAGCATTACAAACTAAAGAAAACAGAACTTGGTTTCTACTATGTCTCAAGGAGCAAAGTTTTCGAAACATTGAAGAAGTTAGTGCATCACTACTCGACACAAGCGGATGGGCTCTGTGTGTGTCTGGGAGAGCCATGCAAAAAGGTACAAATTTTTGGTCCTACCATGTTTTAGACACATTTGTTCTTTCATTCTCAGAAAAATGTCCCACTGCATACACATCTCTTACTGTTCCCGTTTGTGCAGATTGAGGCTCCACAGACTAATGGCCTATCTTATAACACTGTGGACCAATGGGAGATTGACCGAAATTCCATCAAGCTCCTCCATAAACTGGGAGCAGGTCAGTTTGGAGAAGTTTATGAAGGCATATGGAATGACACCACGGCAGTTGCAGTGAAGACTCTCAAACCTGGTATGGAGGGCTATATCAATATCTGCATATCTTTATCACAGAATTCAATCAGATGGTACAATTATCATCTCATATGATTATCACAATTTTAGTATAACTTTCATCTTTCATCACTCCGCAGCTTCAGTACATCACATTTTTTATATTAGGGATTTAAAAAAACATTCATTAAAATGTCAAAATTCACGCTGAAAAATGGCGGAAGTCAGGGCTGAAGACCTCGTCGAAATGACCCCATTGGGAAGAAGAGGCAGCGGATAACGACGAGAATGAGGATGAAGAACGTGGTCTTCCGTTACTAGCGTCATCTGCAGGAGATCTTTAATATGGCACGCAGTTTGTAACAACGGGTCTTGTGCCATAACCGAGGAAAATGTGTTAATGTATTCCACGGCGGCTCTCGAGTCGGAACTTCCTGCTTCTCTGTGCCTCAGAACCAAGTGCATCCCGGTTCGTTTTTTAAAATTATCGAACCAGCCACCAGCTCACTTTGAAGGGTTCAGCTGGTGTCCAAGACTCCCCTTTTTCAGTTTCTTGCTTTGCTTTCAAGTTCATGCTTTTTGCAGATTATCGACTCGGTCACGCTATCTCCTGCCAACTGTTTATCTTCTTCTTTTTTTTATTAAACAAAGCCTCTCTATCTTGTTATGAATGTTAGTGCGCAGCTTGGAAATAGTGGCTAGTTCTTTGGAAGGCCTGGTACCCTTTATAGCAGGGGTCTCGAACTCAATTTACCTGGGGGCCGCTAGAGGCCGAGTCTGGGTGAGACTGGGCCGCATCAGGATTTCCACAAGAAAAGCACTGATAAAACATTCCAACGTTATCAAATATCTTTATTTTTTAACAAAAAATAATGAATTAAATAAATTAACTTAAAGATGAATAAAAAATAAATAAATCAGTAATACAAAACCAAATAATACTAATGAGCATACAGTAGATATACACTGGCTGGCTAAGTAGAGAAAATGAATTATTTTTATTCCATTTCAAATGTCTGTATTAACAGCTCTTTAACCTTTAACTTTCTGAACTTGAATGGAACATTGAACATGAAATATTCTGAACACGGCTTCTCTTGCCTACTCCTTGCTGCTAGAGACCTGGCAGCGCTTCTTCTCACATAGTCACATTTGGCTTGAGGGAGGAAGCAGTGGAGACCCTCAGTAGAGCTTGAAGATGCTCATCAGTAAGTCTGGACCTGTACTTGGACTTATTGAAGTTCAAGGTGGAGAAGAGCTTCTCACACAAGTATGTGCTCCCAAAAAGGCACATGGTCCGCTTGAACCTTCGGGAAAGTTCAGGGAAGCTGGGGGTCAACTCTCTCAAAAATTGCCCAAGCTTGTCTGCTTCTCCACTCACCTCCCTGAACTTGGCTTTGAGTGCAGAGTTGCACTGCAGGTCAATGAGCTCCATTTGAAGCTCAGGAGGGGCATCTTGCACATCAAAGGAGAAGGGGTCCGCAAAAATTTGAAATGTGGCTTTGTGTGTCTTGAAGTCTGCAAATCTGTGATCAAATTCCTCCTGTAGCTTCGAAATGGCCTCAACATACTTCTCACCACTGAATGGTTTGCCTGCATCCACGAGAGCCTTGCATGCTGGGAAATGGCAAAGGTTTGTCTGAGAGAGCTGGGCTTTCCATAACACAAGTTTAGTGCAGAATGCTCTCACGTTGTCATAGGCAGCACTGACAAGTTGCCCCTGGCCTTGTAGCTTCTTGTTCAGTACATTAAGCTCATGTGTGATATCAACAAGAAAAGCCAAGTCCATGAGCCATTTGGGATCACTTAGCACAGGATCAATCAACTCAAACGGCGTAGCTAGCTTTGACTGCTGCATTACTGTCTTTGGTAGCCTTCTTGAAGAAATCCTGTTGCCTCAGAAGACGTGTTTTAAGACTGGCAACCTGGTTGGCTCTTTCATCTCCCTGGTATTTTTCGTACTCCTCAGCATGTCTCGTAGTACAATTACGTTTCAAATTGTATTCCTTGTGCACCGCAACTTTTTCAGTGTAAATGAGACACGTCGGGGTGCCCCTGTGTTCAACAAAGAAATATTGCACTCCCCACTTTTCTTGAAACTCTCTGTGCTCATCACCGGCCTTTCTCTTCACGGCAGGCTTTGAAGAGACATCTCTGGGGCTCTGTAATATGTTTTTCCACTTGGAATGAGTCTCGGGTTGATCTTTCACATTCAGTCGCGCGGGTTTGTGGCGCATGTGCACTTTCACTCTCCGTTTCAATCGCGGAGATGGCTACAGACACTGACACAGGCTGGATCACGGATCATAGCGCCTCATTCAGTTCTATGCTGAGAGCAGCGGAGGAGTGTGCGCGCCGAGCGGAGTGATCGGCCTCACGGCTTCTCCTCCGCCCAGCTGATTGGAGGAATGAATGAGTGAGTGAGCGAGGCACTGGACAGCCCGGCCGATGTCCCGCCCTCCAGAGCCGTATACCTCACCGTGATTGGTTCATTCAGCTCCGAACCAAAGTTCCCTCTAATTTTTTTGTTGGTCTGAGCAGAAAGACAACCTCCCTGAGCGCACTGAGTACCAGTGTGAGCGACATCATCGGTACTCGGATGATTCGCCTAAAGACGTTTCGCCGACGGACGTTTGACAGACGGGCAGGTCGCCGAATGGACGTTCCACCGAACGTGTGTGTACAAGTTTTTCAACCTCGGCCCGCGGGCCATATACGGCCCGTTAGGATTTTTAATCCGGCCCGCCGCCGGTGTTGTCCAAATTATAATAAAAATCAATGTTCGTCTACCATCAATGGCAGCCCGGGAATAAGCACTCTTGGGCGGGCATGGCAGTCCGGGAATAAGCACTCTTGGGCAGGCAGATGTAGCAGAACCGAGCCGTAAAATGACAGCAATCGGGTCAAATCCATCCTAAAACAGCATTTAATGATTAAATACAAATACTGGATGATATCGCGATGGAGGCAAAAAAACGTCTATAGACGTCCATTCGCCAAACGGCTCAAAATGCTCTCAAATTCGGTCAAATCCAGCTGAAAACAGCGTTTAATGATTAAATACAAATACTAGTATTTGTATTTAATCATTAAACTAACAAATACTAGTACGACCTGTCCGTCTGTCAAACGTCCGTCGGCGAAACGTCTTTAGGCGAATCATCCGGTCACGACATCATCATTGCTCGCTATGGGCACACCAGTATCACACCTGCCACAAGCAGGTGCATGTCAATGTTCCCTCTAATTTTTCATGTAAAACATGCTGTAAAACACGAAAAACATGAGTGGACAGAGCTACTGCCATTGGCTGCCACTTAAACGGCGCCATCATGGGGAAAGGGGTAAAAAAAAATAAAAAAAAAATAAAAATAAAAAAAGATTTTTTTTTTACTGCGCGCCATATGATTGCTAGTGCGCAGAGAAGACGAGAGTAGTGCGCAATTGCGCACGCGCGCAGCTTAGAGGGAACATTGCTCCGAACACAAGTGTCATTCATATCAATTTTGCGGGCCGCACGAACATTAATCTTTCATATTAAGACGGGGGCCGCAAATTATCGTCCCGAGGGCCGCAGTTGGCCCGCGGGCCGCAAGTTTGAGACCCCTGCTTTATAGCATCCTTGTGCTTGGGAATGGTAAAAATTGTTGAGGTACTCCTCAGCAAGTTCAGTCACGCGTACACGACTCATGTTTTTCTATTATTTCGTGCTTAAATCGATTGCTATCATACACTTTTCTTCTCACGACCCCTCATTGCACCGGCTTGCTTTGGATTCATTGTTTTTCCCTTAATTCTGCACTGATTAACGCAAAAAACACGTAAAAAATCAACATGTATGGCCGGTCCTCGTAGACATCTTTACGCGAGGCAGATGCGGCGAGAAAGACAGAACGATGCTGTTCTCATAAGGAGCCTCTTGCATACTCGCCCACCCAGATGGCCGCATCGGGGACCATCTTGTATGCTCCTATCTCAGACATACATTTTCTCAGAATTTTCCTGTTGGGACACTTGTATGTCAAGATATTATTTTATGCGCTTCTTGATAATTGTACTTGTGTAGTACATGTATTTTTACATAGGTGGAAAACGTTTTTTTTCAATTATCACGGCCATGTCTGGTCTACATTATCTGCGATATTTGAGGGATTACTCTATTAGTATTATGGATCTGCACCATGAACATCTGTTTTCATTTTCACAGTTAAATCGTCATAGCCATCCAAAGCCCTTGTTCAATAACGTGGAGTACATCCGCTAATTAATATTAGCACCAGGGGGCTACAAGACAAACTAAGGAGGTCATCTGTGTCATGGCTCGTTGTATTGGCAAACTTGGTGAAAAACAGATATTAGCTGTTTTTAGTTTTCTGTCTTCTGTTCAATATACTGATATTGGTATGAACAAATTTAGGACCAACTTTTATTCAGGAAACGGCAGTGGTTTTGTTTCTCGCTTTTTGTTGACTTGCATACGGAAATGAGCACAAAAAAAAGAATAGCCAAAAGGTACACAGACCCTCATTGCCTGGACATTGGGGATGGTGCTTCGACAGACAGACCGGGATGGTGGTCCCCTTTAAATTAAAAAATAAATCATAATAAAAAATAAAAAAAAGTTTGGCCCGGATAGCCAAGGGGAAGTGGGTGGCTGGATGGATGGATGGACATATGGATAGATAAGCCATTGCAGACTTTTAAATGATGTTTATAATCTGGCACTTTTTTTCTTAGCACTTAATGGTTTTGAACTTTAATTTCTTAATATTTTGGTTTATCTTTACAAGGTACCATGGATGCCCTCGACTTTCTAAGAGAGGCTCAAATCATGAAGAGATTAAGGCATACCAAATTAATCCAACTTTATGCTGTCTGCACCATGGAGGAGCCCATCTATATTATTACAGAACTGATGAAGAATGGCAGCTTGTTGGAATACCTCCAAAGTAAATGCTTCCATTTATTATATTTTCATTGCAGTGTGTTTTCTATCGTTCTATAACATTATTGTATTAAAATGATGCCGTTATTTTATTCTTTCCCTTTTGAGAATGCGTGTACCGTATTTACTCGCATATAAGCCGCCCACGTGTATAAGCCGCACCCTTAAAATTGTTGAATTTTACAATTTCTCACATATAAGCCGCCCCTGAGTCCCAATTTTCACCTCCATATTCATGGTTTTAATAGGGAGTACAAATGTGTTACTTTGAAGGGAAAATCTTAAGAAAAATCATCACACGTGGTATTTCTGAGATACTGTATGAATCAAAAGTACATTATTAGGGTCGATATCATAAGGAAGTTAATATGCCTGTCTTTGTAAATGCAAAATATCAAATTATTCATTTTGCAAAAAGAAATAAGTCTATATTGATGAGAACCTGATGCTTTCTAATTACAGAAATTACAAATTTCTTATCAGAAGTTTAAGATGTTGTGGCAGCCATATTGCTTCCAATGTCAAAATATCTCAATTCTTTCGATGGTTCATATTGCTCCAATAGTTGTCACTTTCGAAGAAGAAATAAAACAAAAAAAAATCAAAGTGGAATTTTGTTTTATTTCAAAATCAAGGCTACTCGCGTCTGGCCAGTCAGAGCATGTTTAAATAGGTTTAGACGGCAGCGCCCTAGGTAAGATCCGTTTATCTTTTCTCTATTTTGAAATAAATGACCATATTGGCCGCATTGTCTTGCGTCATTACATCACGGTGCCATTGCGTCGTGGCGTAATTGTGTCATGGCGTTGTCAACTTGCACTTCCGTGCATGTCGTGTTTTTATGCGCATATCAGCCATATTCAAACATCATTATTTTGCGCATATAAGCCGCCGTATTCAGTCATCATTTTTTTGTCTGACAAAAGCGGCTTATATGCGAGTAAATACTGTAGTTAAATTCACAAAAACTGCACAAAAGGTCCAGTCAGACCTTCAAACTGCACAAAAATTATGGATTTCAAAATTCCAGTTTGTATTTAGGGAATTTGAGCAACGATTTAAATGGTAATTATCACTTACCTTCCGGGTGACCAAAAGACCGGCGACCAAAAGACCGGCGACCAATCGACCGTGTACCGTCATTGCCATGTGGCTCCACAGAGATGATGCCGGCTTTGGCAAAAGCTCAAACAACCGTGCAAGCAGACACGTTTGCCCAGGCAGCCACAATCCATTCACAAATAGTAGCTAGCTAGTAGCTAGCGTAACTAGCCCAACGCTGCCTGCCACCCTTCGGAAAGCTGTGTTGATGTCGATGTCCAGGCCACAATCCATTCGCAAATAGTAGCTAGCTAGTAGCTAGCGTAACTAGCCCAACGCTGCCTGCCACCCTTCATAAAGCTGTGTTGATGTCGATGTCCACGCCACAATCCATTCGCAAATAGTAGCTAGCTAGTAGCTAGCGGCAGGAGTTCTTTTGTAAATCCAGCCGGAATGACGCGAGCACCAAATTAGTGTGCTCACTGTCATACTGGGTGTATTGACAAAAGAACTATATATCCCAGCAGTCACTGCGCAGTACTTTTTCTACGGCGGCTGCTTGACGTAGTTGTGAGAGCTGAAGAGAATGATGTACCCTATCGACTGATTTATTTTATTTTATCGTGCTAACAATTTTAGTATTGGTCCATATATAAAGCGCACTGAATTATAAGGCGCCCTGTCTATTTTGGAGAAAATTTAATACTTTTAAGTGCGCCTTATAGTCGTGAAAATACGGTACCCGCAAATGAGACTGCGCCCTATCACACGGTGCGTTTCATAGGTGTGAAAATACGGTACTTTGATGAACACTCTTTTTCACATTTTTTCTGCACTGCACAATTTTGTAAAATGTGGAGAGCTTTGACATAAGTGTTCAACCAGTCGATTGCGGACCGCAAACTGATTCCAAGTTGTAGGGGAAAAATATGAATATGACAGGAAGTCAGTGCTGCCAATTCAGCATCTTTGATGCTACATTCAGCCAGTTGTTAAGCCTGTTCTCAATGAGCAGCGCCTGGTGCTGTCCTATTGGCTGTCCGAAGTTATTGAATAGCCACTTTCTAGCGATTACAGTGGTTACATTACCCTTAAATGTCAACATGGCTGAGGAGAAGCAAACAATCTATCATTGTCACCCAGAGTGGGAGCAAGCTCATTTTCTGTTTATTCTCATTAAAAGCCTGTTAGTTTGTCCAGTTCAAGACAAGAGTCTGCAGAGAAGTGCTCACTTGGAGGAGAGTGATGCTTAGCACACAGACCTGCTGCTTCACACGGATGCTGGGTGCTTAAGCAGAGGTACATTTTTGGCCAGATTTACTGAGCTATTGCGTGAAATCAAAGACTTCCTGGAGCTTTCAAAAGACAAGGATTTCTATATAAAGCTGGAGGACCAAGAGTGGCTTTAAGATGTATCTTTCCTCACTGATCTCACCGTTAAACTCAACGATTTGAATTTAGAGCTGCAGGGTAAGGGTAAAGATGTAGTCAACATGATGAGTTCAGTGAACATGTTTAAAAGCAAGCTAAATTATCATGCAAGTAGAACTTCAAGGTCAAGGTGTGACACAGCTTGACATTGCACATTATGAGGAGCATGCTAGTCCTAGACGTCTTTGGAGCCGTTCAGCCGTGCCTCCGCTGTCATGCACGTGGGATCAGCTGTGAGCAGTGGATGATAGTGCTGTTAGAAGAGGCGACGCTCCAGACCGAGCATTCCATCATTGTTATGGGAGCGTGAGATCTCTCCCTGGTCAGATGGAGGAGCTGTAGATGCTTGCTGGGCTGCAACGGGAGAGTTGTGTGCTTGTGTGCTTTGAAGCCCCCCACTGGCCTCTCCGCTGCTGCTGATCAGGTGATAGGACAGTTTAGGAGGATTTAGGCAAGGAAGATGATCACTTCCAAAATACTAAGGGACTGTGCGGATCACCTTGAAAGAGTGATTTTGCATATTTAACCTCAGTCTCAGTCCGCAGAAGGTCCCTACCTTGTGGACTTCCTGTGTGTGGCTCCAGTTTTTTTTACCTAGGTCTACAATGTCTTCTGTGCCTGTCTTGCTACTGCAACCAAGGAAATTTCACGCTTACGGGATGAAATAAAGTTCTAATCTAATCTAATCCAATGTTCAGATAATCTCAGCAGTGTTTTTGAGAGGCATTTTATCGACTTTGCATCCTTCGAACCTTTAGCCAGGTGCAAGTATTAACGTTGGGGACATTACTCCCGAAATCAAATCACTTCGACCTTGAAAGCTCCACTTTTGAGGATGAAATTCTGACACTCCAAAATGACATTGAGCTCCAAGACAGACCAAAATTCACTAAACCTGGAGAGCATGTAGTGTTCTGGAAACTCCCGGTGGCAGAAAAGTATCCCAATCTCAGAAGATATGCTTTGAACCTGACAGCTCTTTTTGGATCAATTTATTTGTGCAAGTCTGGTTTTGTTGCACATGATCATCATCAAGTCCAAGTGCAGAGCAACAATGACTGATGGTCACTTTGCAGCCTGCCTATGCATTGGAACCAGTTACTATGCTCCTAACTATGAAGAGCTAGCCTTCTCCTCCCAGTGTCAGGTCTCCCACTATGGTAGGAAGTGATATTTTTTTTCCAAACAGAGACCTGTTTAGTATCTGGTTAATTTTTCTGTTTGGTTCATATTAAGGTCAGGTATGGCCATTGGTTATCGTGCGTGTGTGTGTGTGTGTGCGTATGTGCGTGTGTGCGTGTGTGTGTGTGTGTGTGTTTGAGAGATGGCAGTTTTCTGATATGATGTCTAATGTGTGTCTGACAACAACAAAACATGATCTGAGCGTAGTTATTGCAGGCTGAAAATGATCTCTGGGGCTTTACAATGTTGACACTGGACAGGTAGATCGCAGGAGGTTGACTACTTGTAAACCAGCTCTTTGAGCAAATATGATTGGGAATTACTACTGTACCTGTTCAACCAGTGTTTTTTAAAATAATTGTTGTTGAATTTTTTTTTTCTTAAAACAAAAAGCTGGTAAAGTATTTATTATATATTGAACTATATTTAATATCTTAACATAGTTTCTTTTATGAGCTGAGCATGCAATATACATTTTTCTGTAACCTTGGTTTTTATAAACACATTTATACTTTCACAAAATGACTGTAAACTTATTTTATTGCTCTAAATATTTTTAGAGGACAAGGGTGACAAACTCCATCTCTCCGACCAGATTGAGATGGCTGCTCAGGTGGCATCTGGTATGGCTTTTCTGGAGTTGCACAACTATATTCACAGAGATCTTGCTGCCAGGAATGTATTGGTAGGAGAGAACAACATCTGCAAGGTGGCAGACTTTGGTCTCGCCAGGGTCTTTCAGGTATGTCTCACGTGTATGAAGAGTGTATGCCGTCTAAAAAAAGATCCATACTGCGCCTTGCTTTTGGGTAGCCTCCTTGTACAGTTGTGGTCAAATGTTTACATACACTTGTGAAGAACATGATGTCATGGCTCTCTTGAGTTTCCAATTATTTCTACAACTCTGATTTTTCTCTGATAGAGTGATTGGAACAGATACTTCTTTGTCACAAAAAACATTCATGAAGTTTGGTTCTTTTATGACTTTATTATTGGTTAACAGAAAAAGTGATCAAATCTGCTAATTAGCAATTTTGGTGAGTTAGAAAGTTGTGAAATGAGCTTCATAGCATGGCCTCTTAACTTCTTGTGAGTGATTATGAGTGACAAAAGCTGGTGACTTCTCTAAGGCCATTTAAATAGGGCTCATTGGATGCAAACGCCCACATACGCTACAATGGGAAAGTCAAAGGAGCTCAGCATGGATCTGAAAAAGCGAATCCTATGCCCCTGAGCACTTGCTTGGGGTTTTTGAGTGACAGCGGGGTGTGCAAATGAATGGGAGGTTGTGGGCACTCTATACATATTCTGTACATATTTAGTGTATACTTGTAGTGCTGAATGAAAAATTGGGACAAAAATGTCTGGATTATCTGAGGTTAAACCTGCACATAGACACAGGTGGTAAAATAGACGACAAACAAACTGCAATTGTACTAAGGTCAAACTGGATATTCCCTCAAGCATGTGGGACATCAAAGGGCAAAGTCAAAATTTACTGAACTTTACTCCAGACACCAAGGTGTGGTTGTGGTGGGAGCTTTTGAGGGAACATCAAACAAAAATGGAAATATTTTAAGACATGGTTTCAAGAACAGAAATGTTCCAATATCAATATTTTCAATGAACAACTCTAACATTATGCAAATAAAATGTCCTGGCAGGATATGCCCTGTAGATAGTTGTTTTCCACCTAAAAGGCACGTAAAGTGCTTGGACAATACTTTGTCATTTACCTACTGACAAAAGACCATCGAGAGCAATCAAGCATTCGGTATCATGCTCAAATATATTTAGACAAGTTCACCAGGACAATGGAATTTAACTGACATCCTCTGGGTTGGGGAAAGCCCACTCTAACACTGAGCCACGCCACCCGCAGTGTGGACTCTGATCTTTCCCATTGATTTTACGTGTGTAGAGCAGCATTCTACATTTGAATTAGCGTAATTCGTTCCACAATCTGTAATACTAACCACTATGAACTCTTTAAAAATGATAAAAGTATACATTTGTATGAAATATTTATGTATGCAAAAATATAAGAATCTATTAAGCCATTAAAATGACATCCCAACACCGAACCAAACGAAAACAAAACAACCCCAGTTCTTTCTGCACTGTCACTATCTCTTTATCATGCTCACTCGCTCTCTTTCTCTGTCACATCACTCGCTCGGAGCAGTAAGAATAGCATTTAAATAAATACCAGAACCCACTTCATTATGATTTGTAAACAAATAATATAGTATAGGCGGCCTGGTGGAGCGAGTGGATAGCGCGTCGGCCTCACAGCTCTGGGGTCCTGGGTTCAAGTAAAGGTCGGTCCACCTGTGTGGAGTTTGCATGTTCTCTCCGGGCCTGCGTGGGTTTTCTCCAGGTATTCCAGTTTCCTCCCACATTCCAAAGACATGCATGGTAGGCTGATTGGACACTCTAAATTGACCCTAGGTATGAGTTTGAGCATGAATGGTTTTTTGTCTCTTTGTGCCCTGCGATTGGCTGGCCACCAATTCAGGGTGTCCACCGCCTCTGGCCCAAAGTCAGCTGGGATAGGCTCCAGAATCCCCCGCAACCCTAGTGAGGATAAAGCGGTTTAGAAAATGAGATGAGATGTACAGTTGTGGTTAAAGGTTTACATACACTCGTGAAGAACATAATGTCATGGCTCTCTTGAGTTTCCAGTTATTTCCACAACTCAGATTTTTCTCTGATAGAGTGATTGGAACAGATACTTCTTTGTCACAAAAACATTCATGAAGTTTGGTTTTTTTATGACTTTATCATTGGTGAACAGAAAAAAAGTGATCAAATCTGCTCGGTCAAAAATATACATGCTTTGAAAATGTCTCTAAGTGACTTTCCTGACTTGTTCAAGTCAAGGATTCGCTTTTTCAGATCCATGCTAAGCTCCTTTGACTTTCCCATTGTAGCATTTGTGGGCGTTTGCATCCAATGAGCCCTATTCAATGAGCCTCAGAAGTCACCAGCTGTAGTCACTCATAATCACTCACAAGAAGTTAAGAGGCCATGCTATGAAGCTCATTTCACTGACAACTTTCTAAGTCACCAAAATTGCTCATTCGTGTTACTGTATGTATATTTTTGACCCAGCAGATTTGATCACTTTTTCTGTTAACCCATAATAAAGTCATAAAAGAACAAAACTTCATGAATGTTTTTTGTGACAAAGAAGTATCTGTTCCAATCACTATCAGAGAAAAATCAGAGTTGTGGAAATAACTGGAAACTCAAGAGAGCCATGACATTATGTTCTTCACAAGTGCATGTAAACTTTTGACCACAACTCTATATACAGTGGGGCAAATAAATATTTAGCCAACCACCAAGTTGTTGTGCAAGTTCTCCTACTTGAAAAGATTAGAGAGGCCTGTAATTGTCTACATGGGTAAACCTCAACCATGAGAGACACTGTGTCACAATTTTGATTTTTAAAGAATTTATTTCCAAATTAGAGTGGAAAATAAGTATTTGGTCACCTACAAACAAGCAAGATTTCTGGCTGTCAAAGAGGTCTAACTTCTAACGAGGTCTCCACTCGTTACCTGTATTAATAGCATCTGTTTTAACTGATTATCGGTATAAAAGACACCTGTCCACAACCTCAGTCTCTCACACTCCAAACTCCACTAAGGCCAAGACCAAATAGCTGTTGAAGGACACCAGAGACAAAATTGTAGACCTGCACCAGGCTGGGAAGACTGAATCTGCAATAGGTAAAATGCTTGGTGTAAAGAATCAACTGCGGGAGCAATTATTAGAAAATGGAAGACATACAAGACCACTGATAATCTCCCTCGATCTGGGGCTCCATGCAAGATCTCACCCCGTGGCGTCAAAATGATAACAAGAACAATAATCCCAGAATCACACGGGGGGACATAGTGAATTACCTACAATGAGCTGGGACCACAGTAACAAAGGCTACTATCAGTAACACAATGGGCCGCCAGGGACTCAAATCCTGCACTGCCAGACGTGTCGCCCTGCTGAAGCCAGTACACATCCAGGCCCATCTGCGGTTTGCTAGAGAGCATTTGGATAATGCAGAAGAAGACTGGGAGAATGTGTTATGGTCAGATGAAACCAAAATATAATTTTTTTGTAGAAGCACAGGTTTTGTGTTTGGAGGAAAAATAATACTGAATTGTATCCGAAGAACACCATACCCACTGTGAAGCATGGGGGTGGAAACATCATGCTTTTGGGCTGTTTTTCTGCAAAGGGACCAGGATGACTGATCTGTGTAAAGGAAGGAATGGATGGGGCCATGTATCGAGAGATTTTGAGTGAAAATCTCCTTCCATCAGCAAGGACGTTGAAGATGAGACGTGGCTGGGTCTTTCAGCATGACAGTGATCCCAAACACACAGCCAGGGAAACAAAGGAGTGGCTTGATAAGAACCTGATGCTTTCTAATTACAGAAATTACAATTTTCTTCCCAGAAGTTAAAGATGTTGTGGCAACCATATTGCTTCTAATGTCAAAATATCAATTATTTTGATGGTTCATATTACTCCAATAGTTGTCACTTTCGAACGAGAAATAAAACGAAAAAAAATGTGGAATTTTGTTTTATTTAAAAATCAAGGATACTTGCGTCTGGCCAGTCAGAGCACGTTTAACTAGGTTTAAACGGCAGCGCCTTAGGTAAGATGGCCGCCCCCCACCTAGATAAGATGCCTTGCCCCGAGCGAGCACTGACGGCGAAACGTGAGTTTTTTTCATGTTTTATGCCAGATACGTGCGTTTTTTTTCTTGAATTTCATTCATAGGCGTCAAAATAAATTTAGTTTGGCGTTTTATCTGCCTTTCTTTTCTCAATTTTGAAATAAATGACTGTATCGGCCGCAATGTCTTGCGTCACGGTGCCATTGCGTCATGACGTCATCGTGTCATGAAGTCATCAAGTTGCAGTTTCATGCATGTCATATTTTTATGCGCATATAAGTCGTACCCTCGATTCAATCATCATTTTTTTTGTCCGACAAAAGCGGTTTTATGCGAGTAAATACGGTAATTGGAAGCTAGACTAGCTCAAGCGACCCATTCAGCAGAAAAGTCATTTGAATGAGAACAGACGGGAACAATAACGTAAAATGTAAGTCAGATTTGTGCATATTCTAGTGACATTTATTAAGAAATTTTATTTATGGATATGAATTATTAATTTATATGATGATTAGATCATTTATGGATAGTAGAAATGCACCCACTGATGGCAGGACTGATACTGACGTGTGGCCATAGCAAGCACATCTGATGTTGCTCACATTGGTCCTTAGTGTGCTGAGGAAACTTGTGTGTATGCCCAGACAACAATGTTCCCTCTAATTTTTTGTTTGTCTGGGCAGAAAGACAACCTCCCTGAGCACACTGAGTACCGGTGTGAGCAACATCATCATTGCTCGCAATGGGCACACACTAGTATCACACCTGCCATAAGCAGGTGCATGTCTACCACACATAAATGATTTAGTAATAATAAAATGCAATGATTGATATCTATGAGTGGTTCGCGCGTCGTCCTCACAGCTAAAAAAAATTACAACAAATAAAAAAATTAAAAAATAAAATAAAAATGGGATTTTATTTTGTGCGCTCCATATGATTTGCTGTGCGCAGTGAACACGAGAGTAGTGCGCAATTGCGCACCCGCGCAGCTTAGAGGGAACATTGCCAGACATATGAAAAATTAGAGGAAACATTGGTTACATATGTTTTGAATCAAATCTGTCTTGTCTGTCCAGAATGAAAACGTGTATGAGGCAAAAGAAGGGACCAAATTCCCAGTTAAATGGACTGCTCCCGAGGCCATCCACAACAACATTTTCAAAATTAAATCAGATGTCTGGTCATTTGGTATTCTCTTATATGAAATAATGACATTCGGCAAAATGCCGTATCCAGGTAAGATATATATATATATATATATAGATAGATAGATAAATATGTATGTGTGTATATATATTTTTATTTTTTTCATTATATATATATATATATATATATATATATATATATATATATATATATATATATATATATATATATATATATATATATATATAGTTTTCCTGTTTTTTTCCTCTATTTAGTACAAACATTTTGTCCTTGTTTTTGTCTCAGACATGAACAACTTCCAGGTTGTTCAACAAGTACCCCAAGGCTACAGAATGCCATGTCCCCACAAGTGCCCCCAAATCATGTATGGAATTATGATGGACTGCTGGAAAGAGAATGAACATGACCGTCCCACATTTGAGACATTGCAGTGGAAGTTGGAGGAGTTTTTTGAGTTGAACGCTACATCCTATGATGACGCTGCCCAATATTAGCACTCTAAGCATGCAAAGGCTACTCAATTAAAATATAAAACCTAATCCACTTGAAACCGTACAGGCATTTGGCATACATTTTGATTATCCACATTTAGAACGATGATTGACTTTTTGAAAACCGACTGTTAAGAAACTGTCGCTGTAGTGCTGGATTTGCATTTTGTCAACTGAATGGGCTCAAATGCTGCTTTCAGAAAAGTAATAACTGTAGTCTTTAAGTATCTTGATGAACCAGTTTTACATGCCATTCTTCTTTTGTGCACATTGTTTCCGCTTGAAACCTGCTGTCCTTTATAACAAGATATAACAATGAAGTAAATCAAACAACATTTTACCTCAGTTAAATACATAAAGGTTTTATGTTCTTATATCTAAAAGCTGCTCTAACTCAAGAGTTCTTGGGACTTTTAACCTCCACATAATTTGAAATCATGTGAACATTCTATTTGGGATTTTATTTGTGTATGGTGATATATTGGTGTCATTCATTTGCTGTACTCGTAAGCTTAATTGTTCAGGTTTTGTTGAAAATATTCTCTCAGTTGTATGATTTGATTATACATATACTGATTATACATACTATATGATTTTGACCAACGAGTATGTTTTTTGTGTACTTTAACAAAAGCTCACTTTATCAGAATAAATTAATCATACAAGCAATAAGTGTTTACTATTTTATGATGACTAATAAAAGCTTTAAGTATGAATAAAAACTTTTTTCAGAAATCAACCATCTGAATCAATCATGTGGCACAATAAGAATATCTTTGGAAAAGAAGTCAATTTCTGATGTGCTAGGACTTTTAGAGTTTTAATTTTTTGTATAAACAAGGAATTATTTTGAGTTGATTAGGGTGGCTGGGTAGCCAAGTATTTAGTGTGCCGACTTCATATTTCTGAGATCAACATCCCCGTGTGGAGTTTGCATTTTCTCCCCGGGCTTACACACGATTTTCCGGGTACTCCATCCCAAAAACATACATGATAGGCTGGTTGAACACTTTAAATTGCCCCTAGGTGTGAGTGTGAATAAATGCTTCTTCGTCTCCTTGTGCTGGCCGTCAATTCAGGGTGGCCCCACCTAGTTCCCATAGTTTGCTGGAAAAGGCTCCTGCACCACTGCAAACTTGTGAAGAACATAATGTCATGGCTCTCTTGAGTTTCCAGTTATTTCTACAACTCTGATTTTTCTCTGATAGAGTGATTGGAACAGATAATTTGTCACAAAAAACATTCATGAAGTTTGGTTCTTTTATTACTTTATTATGGGTGAACAGAAAAAAGTGATCAAATCTGCTGGGTCAAAAGTATACATACAGCAGCGCTAATATTTGGTAACATGTCCCTTGGCCATTTTGACTTCAATTGGGCGCTTTTGGTAGCCATCCACAAGCTTCTGGTTGAATCTTTGACCACTCCTCTTGACAGAATTGGTGCAGTTCAGTTAAATTTGATGGCTTTCTGACATGGACTTGTTTCTTCAGCATTGTCCACAAGTTCTCAATGGGGTTTAAGTCAGGACTTTGGGAAGGCCATTCGAAAACCTTAATTCTAGACTGATTTAGCCATTCCATTACCACTTTTGATGTGTTTGGGGTCATTGTCCTGTTGGAACACCCAACTGCGCCCAAGACCCAATCTTCGGGCTGATGACTTTAGGTTATCTTGAGGAATTTGAAGGTAATCCTCCTTGTTCATCATCCCATTTACTCTCTAAAGCACCAGTTCCATTGGCAGCAAAACAGCGCCACAGCATAATACTACCACCGCCGTGCTTGACGGTAGGCATGGTGTACTTGGGGTTAAAGGCCTCACCTTTTCTCCTCCAAACATATATTGCTGCATTAACCTCTCACCTGATCAAGACATTGGAGAGAATCATCCTCAATCACCTCAGCCCCCTGATGAATGCAGAGCTGGACCCTCTGCAGTTCGCCTATCGTCCAGGCATTGGTGTGGAAGATGCTACCACCTACCTGATGCACAGGTCTCTTTCACACCTGGAGAACACGGGAAGCACGCTGAGAATGATGTTTTTTGACCTCTCCAGTGCGTTCAACACCATTCAGCCGGTCCTACTGAGAGGGAAACTGGAAGAGGCTGGAGTAAGGAACCACCTAGCCGCATGGATCATCGACTTCCTCACGGACAGACCACAATATGTGAGACTCCGGGACTGTACGTCTGATGTGGTAGCTTGCAGCACGGGGGCCCCACAAGGCACAGTGCTCTCCCCACTCCTCTTCTCCCTCTACACATCAGACTTCAAACATAATACAGACACCTGCCACCTCCAGAAGTTCTCTGACGACACCGCTATTGTTGGACGAGTGACGGACGGGAACGACCTGGAGTACAGGGGAGTCATCACAGCCTTTGTTGACTGGTGTAGGCAAAACCACCTCTACATCAACACCAGTAAGACAAAGGAAATGGTCATCGGTTTTCGGAGGAATCCTCAACAGACCACTCAGGTGAATATCCAGGCTACAGACATTGAAATCGTGGAGAATTTTAAGTACCTGGGTGTTCACCTCAACAACAAACTAGACTGGTCCACAAACATAGATGCCCTGTACAAAAAGGGCCAGAGCCGCCTCTACCTACTGAGGAGTCTACGGTTCTTTGGAGTGTGCAGGACACTGCTGAGGACTTTCTACGACACTGTGGTGGCATCTACAGTGTTTTATGCAGTGCTCTGTTGGGGATGCGGGAGCACGGAGAGGGACAGGAACAGGCTGAATAAGCTGGCCAGGAGGGCCAGCTCTGTTCTGGGCTGTCCTTTGGACTCTGTGGAGGAAGTGGGAGAGCGGAGAATGCTGACCAGGATGATGTCCATCATGGACAGCACCTCCCACTCCCTGCATGAGTCTGTGGAGTGCCTCCGAAGCTCCTTTAGCAATAGACTGCGGCACCCTCATTGCAGGAAGGAGCGCTTCCGCGGATCCTTCCTCCCATCAGCTGTCAGGCTCTTTAACAAAAAAATGGCTGTGTTAAGACCTACCGTATGCATGCATGTACATTTATGTGTATGTATGTATGTGTGTGCTAATATGTGTGTGTGTATGTACAGTGGTACCTCGTCATACGACCGTTCGTCATACGGAATGCTCGTCTTACGGAATGCTCGTCTTACGGGGGAAATTTCGATCGAATAATTCACCCGTGATGCGGTCAAAATTTCGTGATGCGACCAAGCCAGGTTGCCATGGCATTTTTTTGGCATATCTTTCGTGTATAACAATATTTACGAGCACCGGATGAGCTATTCAGACCAGGAAACGCACAACGCGCATGCGCGGTGAAAAGAGGGCTTTCTGGGTAATGAAGTACTCGTGCTCGCAAAAGCATCCCCGGTAGCAACTCTATCATAGGCGCCGTTCGAGGGGATGCGAACACAGATGCTACAAGCTAAAAGGAGCCGCTAGCCAGCGCCCCCGAAGCTCCCATAAGCAACGGGGCGATCGCTGATAAAAGACTCTGCTCGTTGGCTGCTCATAAGAACATCGGGGGCACTGGCTCGCTACAGCATCCCCGGTAGCAACTCTATCATAGGCGCCGTTCGAGGGGATGCGAACACAGATGCTACAAGCTAAAAGGGAGCCGCTAGCCAGCGCCCCCGAAGCTCCCATGAGCAGCGGGGCGATCGCTGATAAGACTGCTGCTCGTTGGCAAGTGGTCGTGCGTTCTCCGATTGTGAGGACATTTGTGTGCATCATTTTCGGAATATTTTGAAGGGAATAGTACGACAGCAAACAGCCCATGGATAGCAAACGTGAGGGTGGAGTGTTTGTTCTGTTTACGAGTGCGTCGTGTGGAAAACAAACCGAAGCCCCCCGCCCCTTTTGTGCGTCTCTCTCTCCCCTCGGCGAAATCCGCCCAATTTTAGTTAGATTAAACACTTTATTTCTATTAAACCACTCGTTATTTATTACTTTGTCAATATATGGCGAATTATAAGAAATCAAACATTTTTTTCAATCCAATATCCTGTTTTTGGTGTTTTTTTCAGAGAGTTGGAACGAATTAATTTGTTTCCCATTCATTTCAATGGGAAACTTTACCTCGAGTTACGAGTATCTTGTCATACGAGCTCAGTCCCGGAATGGATTAAGCTCGTATCTCGAGGTACCACTGTATATGTATGGGTGTATGTAAACATATGTGTATGCATATGATATCATCATAGGCGCCGTTCAAAGCGGCTGCTAGTTGCAGTGGCTCCCTAAACCCTCACTCGTATTCTGTGTTTTTAGGGCTTTTTTAGAGCTTTTTAATCCTTTATTTTTACATTTTATTGTCTCTTAAGATTTTACTTGTTACTTTGCTTTATATATTATATTCCAAACTTTAATGTTTTAAAACTTTACTTTCAAGACTCTACTCCGAGACTCAAGTTGTGCGAGAGGCAGTCTTTGAGCTATTAGTTTAGTTTATCTTTGGGAATTCTGGACATTATATTTTGACCCACTCAGCCATGCCTCCGCTGTCTTACACAAAGGATCAGCTGTTAGCGCTACGCATCACCTGGATTCCCCTGGACCTGGACCTCCCCGCGGAGTTAAAGAGGAAGAGAAGAGGATGCAGAGCTGGACGAAAATGTCAGGAGAGAAAGCGACGGTTCAGACCCAGCATTCCATCTATTATTATGGGGAACGTAAGATCTCCCCAATAAGATGGAAGAGCTAACGGCGCTGACCAAACAACAACGACAATATCGGAATATCTGCATTATGTGCTTCACGGAGACCTGGCTGAATGAACTAATTCCGGACTCTCTCGTCTCCTTGGACGGTTTTCAGCTGGTGAGGGCGGACAGAGATGCTGAGGAGAGCGGTAGGAAGAAAGGGGGGGGACTAGCTGTTTTTATTAATAGTAGATGGTGCAGCCCCGGGCACATTACTGTGAAGGAGCGACTCTGCACTCGAGATATCGAGCTAGTAGCTGTTAGCATCAGGCCGTTTTACATCCCCGGGAATTCTCGCACGTTATCATAATAACTGCGTATATACGTCCCTCGGCCGATGCGACAGTCGCCCGCGAGCTGCTTCACGCCACTGTGTCCCGGCTGCAAACGTCACACCCCCAGTCTCTCCTTATCTCTGGTGATTTTAACCATGCTCCCTTGGCTTCTACTCTCCCCACCTTCACTCAGTTTGTGAAGTGCCACACCAGGGAACAAAAAACTCTGGACCTGCTGTATGCCAACACAAAGGAGGCATACAGCTCAGTCCCCCTCCCCCCACTGGGCCGCTCAGACCACAACCTGGTCCATCTGATCCCCACCTACATCCCTATGGTGAGGAAAATAAAACCTACCACGAGGATCATACAAAGATGGACCGAGGAGACCAGCAAGGTACTGAGGGACTGTTTTGAGACCACTGACTGGGAGGTGCTGTGCAATTCACATGGTAATGACATTGACAGCTTGACCCACTGCATCACAGATTATATTAACTTCTGTTTTGAGAACATTGTACCCTCCAAGAAGGTCCGTTGTTTCTCCAACAATAAGCCGTGGGTCACCAGGGATCTAAGGGCCCTCCTGAACAAGAAGAAGAGGGCTTTTAGGTCTGGGGAGAAAGAGAGCCTGAAAATGGTCCAGAAGGAGCTGAAGAGAGAGATAAGGAAGGGTAAGACCATCTACAGGAGGAAGCTGGAGAACCAACTCCAGAGAGGCAACACCAAAGAGGTCTGGAGGAGCTTGAGGACTATTTCGGGCCATGGAGGCAACAGCGAGAGAGACCCGGAGTCTGGCGGCAGGGAGTGGGCCAATGAACTGAATCAGTTCTTTAACAGATTCAGTCCTGCCCCCACTCCCCTGACCCCCCAGACCAGAAGCAACGCTCCCCCCTCGTTCTCCTCCTCCTCCTCTTCCACCGGTCTCTGCATTACTGTCGATCAGGTGATAAAACAGCTCAAGAAGATCAAGGCAAGGAAGGCTACCGGTCCAGACGGCCTCAGCTCCAGACTACTGAGAGTGTGCGGATCAGCTTGGTATAGTGATTCTGCATATTTTCAACCTCAGCCTCAGTCTGCAGAAGGTCCCCACCTTGTGGAAAACAACCTGCGTGGTCCCAGTTCCTAAGACGGCGTACCCCAGGGAGCCAAACCACTTCAGGCCGGTAGCATTAACCTCTCACCTGATCAAGACATTGGAGAGAATCATCCTCAATCACCTCAGCCCCCTGATGAATGCAGAGCTGGACCCTCTGCAGTTCGCCTATCGTCCAGGCATTGGTGTGGAAGATGCTACCACCTACCTGATGCACAGGTCTCTTTCACACCTGGAGAACGCGGGAAGCACGCTGAGAATGATGTTTTTTGACCTCTCCAGTGCGTTCAACACCATTCAGCCGGTTCTACTGAGAGGGAAACTGGAAGAGGCTGGAGTAAGGAACCACCTAGCCGCATGGATCATCGACTTCCTCACTGACAGACCACAATATGTGAGACTCCAGGACTGTACGTCTGATGTGGTAGCTTGCAGCACGGGGGCCTCACAAGGCATAGTGCTCTCTCCACTCCTCTTCTCCCTCTACACATCGGACTTTAAACATAATACAGACACCTGCCACCTCCAGAAGTTCTCTGACGACACCGCTATTGTTGGACGAGTGACGGACGGGAACGACCTGGAGTACAGGGGAGTCATCACAGCCTTTGTTGACTGGTGTAGGCAAAACCACCTCTACATCAACACCAGTAAGACAAAGGAAATGGTCATCGATTTTCGGAGGAATCCTCAACAGACCACTCAGGTGAACATCCAGGGTACAGACATTGAAATCGTGGAGAATTTTAAGTACCTGGGTGTTCACCTCAACAACAAACTAGACTGGTCCACAAACACAGATGCCCTGTACAAAAGGGGCCAGAGCCGCCTCTACCTACTGAGGAGTCTACGGTCCTTTGGAGTGTGCAGGACACTGCTGAGGACTTTCTACGACACTGTGGTGGCATCTACAGTGTTTTATGCAGTGCTTTGTTGGGGATGCGGGAGCATGGAGAGGGACAGGAACAGGCTGAATAAGCTGGTCAGGAGGGCCAGCTCTGTTCTGGGCTGTCCTTTGGACTCTGTGGAGGAAGTGGGAGAGCGGAGGATGCTGACAAGGATGATGTCCATCATGGACAGCACCTCCCACCCCCTGCATGAGTCTGTGGAGTCCCTCCGAAGCTCCTTTAGCAATAGACTGCGGCACCCTCATTGCAGGAAGGAGCGCTTCCGCAGATCCTTCCTCCCATCACCTGTCAGGCTCTTTAACAAAAAAAATGGCTGTGTTAAGACCTACCGTATGCATGCATGTACATTTATGTGTATGTATGTATGTATGTATATATGTGCTAAGCAACACGCTTATTTAATTATATATTTATTCATGTATTTATTTCTTGACCTACTTATTACCTATCTATTTATGTCTAAAATGCCTTTCCTATTCCTGCATCCTCACCCTCTTGCCACTGGAACAACGAAATTTCCCGAATACGGGATGAATAAAGTTATCCAATCCAATGTGTATATATATATATATATATATATATATATATATATATATATATATATATATATATATATATATATATGTATGTATGTGGTGCTCAGGATTCCAGCGGGGCATGGGTCACCCCTGTCCGCCCACAGAGCACTGTGCTCGGTGAAAAACCCCTCCAATGTGTGTGGGGCTCAAATTTGAAAAATTTCTGGAGCTGCAGAAATTCAGCGGGGCGTCGTCCAACCCAGTCCGCTCACGGCGCACTATTGTCGGATTAGGCTCGGGGGGAACCCCCGCCGATTTTTAAAGTGCTCAAACTCGGGAAATATATGGAGCTCGATAATGAAACTCAGCATGTGTGATTAAAATCCGCCCACGAAGCACTGTTCCCGGGGAGAAACCCCTCCGATGACCGTAAGGATATGATTTACCTACTCGGCGGGCCGGATTAAAAATCCTAACGGGCCGTATATGGCCCGCGGGCCAAGTTTGCAAAACTTGTACACACACGATCCGGGGGCGGGGCGAGCGCGCCGGTGAAACCTCCGCTCGGCCGAAGCTCCGTTCGGCCGAACAGCCGTTCGGCCGATTGACCGTTCTGTGGAACGTCCATTCGGCGACCTGTCCGTCTGTCAAACGTCCGTCGGCGAAACGTCTTTAGGCGAATCATCCGGCCACGTTTACTTTGTACTTTATACTTTTTACTTTAATGTTTTTACAACTTTCTTTGTTCTGTTAGCCTGGCTTCTTTCTGCCACTTCTTTATGGAACCATCAGCCATGCCTACGCTGTCACACACATGGGACTAGCTGTTACAATACGCAGCAGAAGGAGCAACACCTCAATCCCGCTGGAAATTCGGAGCCGGACAAAAGTGCCGGGAGAAGAAGTAACGCTTCTGACCAACCATTCCATCATGGGATAAGATGGAAGAGCTGAGTCCTGCTCTGCTGCTGTTGTCTTCAGCTCCAGACTACTGAGGAACTGTGCGGATAAGCTTGAAAGAGTGACTCTCCATATTCTCTACCTCGGTCACAGTCTGCAGAAGTTCCCCATCTTGTGGAAGACTTCCTGTGTATATCCAGTTTTTGTCCAACTTTACAACGTCTTTTGGAGTCTGTATCCGTTTTAGCTACCGCAACCAAGATGGCGCCGTTCAAGTGGCAGCCGGCGGCGGTAGCTCCGTCCACTCTTGCTCGTTTTGTGTTTTTGCTGCTTTTCTGTCTTAATGATCTGATTTGGTGATTCTTAATGATCCCATTTACTTTGATTTGCTTTGTACTTTGTGCTTTTGCTTTGTTCTTCTGTCTAATCACCCTCTGCTACTGTCACAATGAAATTTCCCGAATACGGGATGATTAAAGTTATCCAATCCAATCCAATGCCCTCATTTACCCGATAGATGGCGCACTAGCCTAGTAAAAGTATGTAAATGTGTGTGGGAGCTATTTGAGAACACTGACACATTTGTGAACATTTAACTTTTACTGTGGACAACCTGACACACATAAACGAGCTGAATGTGAAGCTACAAGAGAAAAAAACAGTTTGTGCATGAAATGCAAGCAAACCTTCTGTGAAATAATCTTGAAAGTAATCAAATAATGTTTCAATCTATGACATCACCTTCAATCCGTGTCATGGCTGTAATATATTGATAATGATATTTGCCTCGGGTTATAAAAGTGTGTTTAACCACGCCACCTGGAACCGTGGGGTAGCACAGCGTGACCCGGACGTAGTACTGTTGTGTGTCCGGTCTGTGTGTGTGTGTGTGTGTTGGAGGGTTGCAATAAAGAGCTACACGTGTGTTAACCCTGGCTCCGCCGTCTATTGCTGTTAGGGATATATTAACAGTTATACCAAGTGCAAAGTTATCACAGTGGCGACGAGGATGGGATCCCTTTCCAGGCGGTAGGGATTAAAAGTTTCGGACGAGGAAATTAAGGCGTTACAAGGAGGTAACGTGACTTTGCAAACTAGCATTAGCAAGAGTTGCTAAGCTAACGGCGGCGCTGCATCATGGCCAGATTCTTTGGAAATCTCGGCGAATACGAAGAAGTTAAAGAAGATTTTGAATCTTACTTGGAACGTTTTGAGCAATGGATGATCATCAACGAAGTGGAGGAAGGTAAAAAAACCAACGTGTTCCTGTCTATAATAGGTGCAGAGGCCTACGGACTGTTAAAAAACCTTTGCATACCAGAGAAGCCTAGTAGCCTCTCATATGAGGTGCTAAGTGGAAGATTAGCATCTCATTACAACCCGAAACCGCTGGTGATCGCGGAGCGATTCAAGTTTCAAAAAAGGAATCAGCAGGAAAAGACAAGCAGAGGTGCGTGGAAGTACCGACCAGCCACCGGCGATTGGAGGGGTAGAACCACAAGTGGAGATTTCAGACCACAGAGAAAAGAGAATCACCAACCCTGTTACAGATGTGGACTGAGCAACCACGCCCCTCAGGAATGCAGGTATAAAGGAGAGACATGTTACAAGTGTTCAAAAGGAGGACACATAGCAAGGATGTGTAAAACGAAAAGTTGGCAAGGACACACACAGTATGTAAAAGGAAATCAAAATGAGACAACAGGAAGTGCGGATGATGAACTGTGGGAGTCATATCCCTTGAATGCCGTGTATCCCACAAATGCTGTCGGGAATTGGAAGAAGGGAATGACAGTACAGGTCATATTAGAGGGAACTCCTCTAGAGATGCAACTGGACACAGGAGCGGCTGTAACACTTGTTTCGGAAATAGTGTATAAGAAGCATCTCTCTCATCTGCCTTTGGAAGTAAGTAAAGTGCAGCTATCAACTTTTTCCGGAGAGAACGTTCCTTTGATGGGACAAGTGACGGCCAAGGTAAAATATGGGACCCAGGGTGGGGAGCTACCATTAGTGATCGTAAAAGGTGACAGACCAGCCCTACTTGGCCGTAACTGGCTCAAAAACTTCAAACTGGACTGGGCACGCATCTTCTCAGTTATACCAGCAAGGGGCGGTAACGACGCAGATGTGGATACAGTGTTGCAGAGACACAAAGCAGTGTTTGCTGAGGAGTTGGGCACTATTTGGAATTTTAAGGCCAACATTACAGTAAAGCCAAATACCAAACCGATCTTCAGGAAGGCCAGACCAGTGCCATATGCATTAAAGAATGCAGTTGCGACTGAGTTAAATCGCCTAGAGAAAGCTGGCATTATCTCAAAGAAAGAACATAGTCAGTGGGCCGCGCCCATAGTAGTGGTACCCAAAGCAGACAAGTCAATTCGTATCTGTGGAGACTATAAGGTCACAGTAAATCAAAGTGTGGAAGAGGAGACCTATCCACTACCAAACGTTGAAGACCTTTTTGCCACCCTAGCTGGAGGCATTCTTTTCAGCAAGTTAGACTTGTCACAGGCTTACCAACAGCTGGAGTTAGGAAAAGACTCAGAAAAGTATTTGACAATAAATACTTACAAAGGACTGTATGTGTATCATAGACTTTCATACGGAGTGTCCAGTGCTCCTTCCATATTTCAGAATGTGATGGACCAGATACTCCAAGGCTTGGAGCATGTCACCTGTTTTTTAGACGACATTTTGGTCACAGGAAAGACAAGAGCTGAACACCTGAGGAATCTGGAGGAGGTACTGAGCCGCCTGGAGAGCTACGGGGTAAGAGTGAAAAGAGCAAAATGTGATTTCATGCAGGAGAAAGTAGAATACCTGGGGCATCTGATAGATAAGGAGGGACTGCACCCCACTGCGACAAAAGTTGCAGCCATCGTTAATGCACCCCAGCCTACAAACGTCACAGAGCTACGGTCTTTTCTAGGACTATTAAACTATTATGGTCGGTTCATGAAAGACCTGTCGACGGTGCTGCAGCCGCTACATCAACTACTGAAGAAGGAAGTTGATTGGCAATGGACTACTAAATGTGCAGCAGCATTCAAAGATGCAAAAGAACAGTTAGTAAAAAGCTCAGTAGTAGTGCACTATGACACCAAGAAACCCCTGAGATTAGCTTCCGATGCATCCCCTTATGGAATCGGGGCTGTCCTGTCTCACATAATGGAAAATGGAGATGAGAAACCGATCGCATTTGCATCGTGTACATTGACAGAGGCAGAAAGCAAATATAGTCAGATAGAGAAAGAGGCTTTGGCCATAATTTTTGGCGTGACCAAATTTCATAAATATTTATATGGCCGCAAGTTCAGTTTAATAACGGACCACAGGCCCCTTCTTGCTATTTTGGGACCCAAGTCTGAAATTCCCACTTTAGCGGCTCTGCGAATGCAGCGCTGGGCGCTGAGACTGATGGCTTATGACTACAGTATAGAGTACAGATCGTCAGCAGAAAATGCCAACGCAGATGCGTTATCTAGACTGCCGGGGAAGGGGAAGGATAACACCGCGGAGGAAAACAGCATCTTCTATTTCTCAGTAGTAGATGAGCTTCCCGTGCAAGCTACAGAGATTGCACAGAGCACTCTCAAGGACCCAGTCCTATGCAAAGTACTGGAGCTGACTCGGTCTGGATGGCCAAGTCAAAACAAGGACGAGAGACTGAAACCATACTTTTCCAGGAAAAATGAACTGTCGGTGGAACAAGGTTGCATATTGTGGGGAATTCGAGTTATCATTGCACCAGCACACAGAGAGCGACTACTGCATGATCTTCACCTAGGACACCCGGGAGGGTGCAGGATGAAGGCCTTGGCCAGGAGCTATTTGTGGTGGCCGCAGTTGGACAGTGACATAGAACATACAGTACAACAATGTGACGCCTGTCAGAGTGTGAGGAAACTACCTGCAACCGCACCTCTACACTTCTGGAAATGGCCGACTAGAGTTTGGCAGAGAATACATATTGACTTTGCAGAGAAAGACCAACACCACTTTTTAGTACTAGTGGACAGTCATTCAAAATGGCTGGAGGTCATCGCCATGGCAACAACCACAGCAGCCAAAATGATTGAGGTGCTGCGGAACATTTTTTCTTCCTACGGGCTTCCGGAGGAGATTGTTTCTGACAACGGACCTCAATTCACTTCGCAGGAGTACAAGACATTCCTGCTGAGCAACGGAATAACACAGACTTTAGTACCAGCTTACCATCCCGCTTCCAATGGAGCGGCAGAGCGAGCAGTTCAGACAGTGAAAGCATCACTGCTGAAACAAGTACTCGAGGAGAAGAAACAAAAGGTCACAATAACTATGCAGCACAGGCTAGCTAACTTCCTGATGGCATACAGGAGTACACCGCACACTGTTACAGGATGTGCACCAGCGGAACTGTTTTTAAAAGGTCAAATCAGGACCAGGTTCAGCTTACTGAAACCAGATCTCGCTCGAGTGGTGGAAGCAAAACAAGAGAAGCAAAAACACTATCATGATAGAACCACCTCCAAGCTGAGACATCTGTCTGAGGGTGACTCAGTTCTGATCCGGAATTTCCGTGGAGGGAAGGAGAGGTGGACAAAAGGAACAGTGGAAAAGAGACTCGGACCAGTCACCTACCTGGTGTGGAATGGTGTGAGCCGACGCTCGATCCACATTGATCATCTGCTATACAACCAACCGTCCAGACCAGAGACATTGGAGCTTCCGGATGAGCAGCTGGACATCACAAACAAGTACCCGGTGGTGGTTCACGCAGATGTGGGGGGGAAAGGCACACCTGGAGCAGTAGGTGGTAGCCCGTACTCACCTGAAGAGACACGTGTAACATCTTCACCAGGCTCAGTGGCCTGTGACAAGACAGTTACACCTTACAACCGAGCAGTCAGTTCCCCAGAGGTGTGTGGGCGCAGGTACCCAGTGAGAGATAGAGCACCTCCGAAGCGACTGAATTTGTGATCGGTCAGTTGTGAGGAACGTCGTTCCTAAAATAAAAGAGTTCCTGTTCATACAAAAATGTGAAAAGAGTTCCTGAGATTGGAATGTCAAAGACTGGAATATTGAGTCTAATGGTTGTGTTAGCAGTAATTATTTAGTTACAAGTTGAGAAGTAAAATTATAAAAAGTTAATGAGGCAAAGATAATTGTTGGAGTTGAGTGCTAAGTCTAAATAGGAACTTCATAGTTAAAAGGGGAGGAGTGTAATATATTGATAATGATATTTGCCTCGGGTTATAAAAGTGTGTTTAACCACGCCACCTGGAACCGTGGGGTAGCACAGCGTGACCCGGACGTAGTAGTGTTGTGTGTCCGGTCTGTGTGTGTGTGTGTGTTGGAGGGTTGCAATAAAGAGCTACACGTGTGTTAACCCTGGCTCCACCGTCTATTGCTGTTAGGGATATATTAACAGTTATACCAAGTGCAAAGTTATCACAATGGCCATGTCATAGAGACCTTCCATCCACATCACAACCATCGGTTTCAAAACTATGCATCTTTGTAATAGGGTATGTCCTTTGTTTATATGTTTATATGTAGCCTTTAACATCATCAGTGTCGCCACCATCATCGGTGTCACTGTCCCGATGCATCTTTGTATGTCCCTTGTCATAGAGAATTTGTATGTCATGAAATCTGCCCTAAGTAAAATATCGGCTGTGGAAGTAGAGTCGTCGGACCCACCACCTCCGTACTCTCCTTCTGCAGAAGCTTCAAAATCTCACTCATCTTTCTCAGTGTGCTTTACTTGTGTTTGATCTTGTGAATGTTCATAGTGGATCGGACATTTTGGTGCCGAAACCTGGGATTCAAGATCTGTGGCATCGGGACGACGGGGAATCGAGAGGCCAAGATAACGTCAGCCATCCCCCATTAAGCGAAGGGGCCATTGGGGATTGGTCCCCCGTCACCCCGAGGTCCAGTGACGAATCTCATCGAACCAGGACGAGCACCTGAGACAGTAAGGCGCGGTTAAAATTAATTTGTAAAATCAATCTAGCATAAGGCACCGTTTCCCTATGAGAAATACGACTCATGTCTGGGACGTGATAATTACTCAAGTCGGGGACTTCAGACTACAGAGGGGGGCAGTCCGGGACTGCCCAGAAACTTCTTCGGCGACTTCTTAAAACAGGCCTGAAATCAACTAAAGGTGAGCAGGATTCCTGTTTCTATAATGTCAAAATTCTGCTATTGGATTGTTTAAATTATTGAGAAGTCACAGTAGAAATTTCACTTCATATAGTCCGAGTAATTGTTCAGGGAACATTTTCGTGATTATATATGAAATCAGGGATTTCATGATACTTGTAGTAGGTAAAGGACTCTGGGATTCTTAAGATCGTATTGAGGGGGGAGGGGGGGTTCGCAACCACCGTCAGGGATTTCGAAGATTGTGTTAAAATAGAGTAAAAGTATAGAAATACTGTGCCAAGAGAGTGAGTAAAACAGAGCTCAATATAAGAAAAATAGAATAATAACTGATAGCATGCATAATCCTCATACCTTTACTTGTGTTCGACCTTGTGAATGTTCATAGTTGACCGGACACCTTCCGCCTTCAAAATCAAGCTGGTTTTATTTTTCAAGCAAATATCAGACAAGTCATTTGCTCATTTCCCCACACTGGTTGCGTTAAAAGAGGCCCCCGCATGTGAAAAAATACAGGAAATTATTGGATGACCTGCATGAGCAATTATGCCGTCGGTTTTGTGATTTTGGAAAAATTAACAGCTGGTGTCATGTCCTTTCTCACAAGACCCAGAAACGGTTCCACAAGAGTTGCAGTTGGAACTGATTGATCGCCAATGGGACCAGTTCAACTCTCTGAAAGTCTGAGTTTTAGGCTTCATTAAGTGCAGCCAAATTTCCAAACATCCAGAAGATGGCACAGAGGATTCTGGTGTTATTTGGCTCTACATATGTGTGTAAACAGACCTTTAGTCTGATGAAAACCAAGAAAGCACCCCATAAATCCCAGATGAGTGATGAGTATGTTCTTACTTTAGTCCTTTTTTCTGTTTAGGTTTCATATGTACTGTTAACGGATGCAATTTTTTGTATGTATCGTATCTTGTGCTGACCCGGCCCGTCTGTCAAATGTTTAAAGTCAATGTGGCCCCCGGGCCGAAAAGTTTGCCCACCCCTGGTGTAGGGGTACACTCGCTTGGCCCCAAGCTGGTGGTGGTATGATTGTTTGTGCAAATGGTCATCTATCTCTCTGTGTTTCCTATGGCTGCCTCGCGACCAGTCTACGGTGTAGTCTGGCTATCTCCTTTTACTCATTTCGGCTCTTATCCAGATCGTCTCGGTCACTGATAGCAGATGAAAACGTCATCGTTGACTGCTAATACTGTCATGCCTTAAGCATGAGATGCAAACGGGGATTTCCCTTTCAAACTTCCGCCTTTTCACTACATAGCACGTCAGCAAGCAAGAATTTGGTGCATACATAAGGTTCACTATGTCCACTTTGGGGAATTTTTTTAGACTTTTAAGTGTGCCCGATGTGAGTAAATATGTGCTTTGTTGCATTTGTACAGTTTATTATCATTAATAAGGGAAATTGCAATCATTAATAATGGCAGCACTTGGCCGAGGTTGACAGGTATGGGTATATTATCTTAGATTGTGCAATATTTTAGAATTTACCTTGCCCGGATGTGACTTTTTATATTTTTATATTACTTATTTATGTTTTTACTGGGAAAACGCACTTTGTGGAGTAGTACCACCAATTTCATTATACGCAGCTGTGTATAATGACAATAAAGGCTTTTGATTTGATTTGGTAGTGAATGAGTATAAGACTTTAATCTCATTGTATTATATTTGAATCTTTTAATAATACATACAGTCTAAGATTTGATGTTAGTCATATTTTGATTTCATTCTAATAATAGTTAAATTCAATCTTGGAATATTGAAATGTATGACTTCTTGTAATTTCCCACGGTACAGTAATTGGGAAACATTGGGATAAGCAACCATAGATATTACATAAAAGAAGAGCTGTTTAATGCACGCTGTGAATTTTTCAATTTTCTTATTTTTTGTTGTTTTCTTAAATGCCAGGGATTGAGTAATTATACTATCTAAAAATACATCTCATCTCATCTTATTTTCTGAACCACTTCATCCTCACTAGGGTCGCTGGGTCATTGGAGCCCATCCCACCTGACTTCGGGCCAGAGGCGGGTGACACCCCGAATTGGTGGCCAGCCAATTGCAAGGAACAAGGAGACCAACAACCATCCACGCTCACACTAATACCTAGGGGCAATTTAGAGTGTCCAATCAGCCTACCACACATGTCTTTGGAATGTGGGAGGAAACCGGAGTACCCGGAGAAGACCCACACAGACCCGGGGAGAACATGCAAACTCCACACTGGTTGACCGACCTGGATTTGAATGCAGGTCCCCCACTGTGAGGCCGACGCGGTAACCACTCATTCGCCAGGCTGCCCATCTGAAAATATACTACTATACATATAAAAATATACTATTATAAAAATATCACATTTCTGAAAATCCAACCTCATCATTTTTTTAAACAAACCGAAACGCTTGTAAAGCTCTTAAAAGTTAAGGGAGACGAGAAATCTTTAGCGGAGAAAATCACTGACCTTAACTTTCGGCCGATACACAACAGCCTATTCTCTGACAAAAGATGGCCGCTAGTCACCAACGCCGCCGACCCAATTTTTTGTCATCGCGCCTTTTATTTCCAAAATCTATTGCTTTAGTGTTCAGAGAGGGGTGAATGTAACCAAACGGTGGCAGTATTCCCATTTAATAGATATCAGAAGCTATGCATATTTCGAAGACGAAGGAGAGAGCACGCGCCCTTATATGAGCGCATATTCCTCCAATGATTGTAGAACATAAAGAATGTTGTATTGGATGTTGAAAATCAGGTGTGCTTTCTGTTTTGCTGACGATAGCAGCTAGGTGTCGGTGAAAATACGTTGTCAGTCTGCAATGCCTTAATTTTAATGTTGAACTAGAATCTTTGTGTGTGGCCCAGTTCATATCGCGGTTTTAATTGTGAAAGATTTTGCAATACATTTTTTGAAGGTACTACAGCGTCAGCTACAATGACAGAATTTTTCAGTTTGCTAGAAAGCGACGTTATTGGTTTCGATTTAGACCACACGCTCTGCCGGTACCATCTGAAGGAGACTTCCAAGGTGAGTATGATAAACACATGCTGCTAGCTGTATTACGTGACATCTTTACCCTGTACGTACTCTGATCAAGCCACTCTTCACTTGTCAAAATGAAGTCAAGATAGCCGCCTCTCATTTGGATTCTTGTTTCAATTACATGTGCATTACGGTAATGCAACGTGATGCTTTCAGACCCAAGGACCTGATACTATTATTTAAAAAAAGGATACGTACAGTCATACCTCATACTTACCAATACATCTAGGTGCAAAATTTCCAGGTTACGAAAGCATTTTATATACAAACGAGTGCCTCGAGATAGGAAAAATATCCAAGTTACGAACCCCCCCCCAAAAGTATATGTGTTCTGTTATTTTATTTAGAAAATATTGTCGCGGATGCATTGATTCTAACTTTGGCTCACTGGCCTTTCATTGGCTGTCTCACAACAACCACTGTTTCAAGATTCTCACTCATGTACTTTTGACCGCCGTTCGTCGTCACGGAGTCCTGACTGTTTTTTCTTGAGTTTTTCTGAGTGTTGATAAAGAAGCTGCTTCTGTTTTTATTATCATGCCTCCCAAGAAAATTACCAGTGCGAATGAAAAGAAGTGGTCAAAGATTCAGTAGTCGATCTCAGAACTGTGAGGTTGATGTGCACACCAAGTGGTCGAGGGGCATAAAAACAAACTCGAGAGTTAATGGAATTCTCGACGATGCTGATCCGGCCCGGCAGGCCTAAACGTTTTGTGAGGGTCTGTTGATAGTGCCTGGGAGAGTCCTCCGTCAAAAGGAGTTTCACCTCGCACCTCTGGCAGAGCTCTCATGTCTGGGAAGAGGGGGGGGGGGGCATTTAGTCCAAGTGGACCATGTTCCGTGCCTCTTTTGCGAGATGTTAGACCGGAGTTGCGGTCGCAAGGTGACCAGTGCCTGTCGTGGCGGCAACCTCAGAACCCGCGGTGGACACGAGCAGTAAGGGATGCCGTAAATCTGAATGAAACCTACCGGGCCTTTTTAATCTTTGCCGGGGGCTTGGCTGAGCAGTTCCGGCCGGTGGAGAGTTCCTGGTTCCTCTGCCTTCAACCCTTGTTCATCACATAGTTGTTTTTTGAGTTTGTCTAAGTGTGGGCAACAATTTTAAGTTGTTGTGTGTTTTAACATGTGTGTACGTACGTATGTTCATGCTGCCACTCGCAATTCCAGCCTATTGGAAAATGTCTTTGCATTTGATATTCATTTTAATAGCCAAATAAATCATTTGCTTATCTGTTTTATTGCATACGTGCAGACAAATTTCATGCAAAATTTGTATACTTTTATCATTTTTAAAGGGTTTAGGCACTAATATTCATTAGTATACTTGTATCATTTTTAAAGGGCTTAGGCACTAATATTCAAGATTGTGGCACAAACTGTGCTAATTCAATGTAAAATACTCCTCTTAGGAAAAATCCAATTAACAAAAAAAGGAGAGGAACGCATACCTGTCAACCTCTGCCGATAACTGCCCTTATAAATGATTATGATTCCCCTTACAAACCCCAAAAAAACTTACAAACACCGTACGAGTCGTACGGTGTTAGTAAGGTTTTTTGGGGGTTTGTAAGGGGAATCATAATCATTTATAAGGGCAGTTATCGGCAGAGATTGACAGGTATGGGAACCACCGTTATTATTTTGCTGCGCTTATTATATTATTCCCTTTGGATTCAAACAAAGCCATACTTTAAAGAAAAAAATCCTAAACACAGTCTTGTGAATTTTACAAGGAATGTATCTTTTCTGAACATGCTGGTGTTGCAAATTCCACTCAGTAATGCCATCTTTTATTTGTTTTTGCAGCTGATCTATGAGAGCTTTGCCACTTACCTGGTCGAACATAAAGGTTATGATAAAGACCTGTTAAACCTCACACCTGCTACTTGGGATTTTTGGTAAGTCAAATGTCAAAGTGATCAAATATTCAATTAACATTTGTAAAGCTGAAAAAGCAACACAATGTAATATTTAGCAAATTTCAAATTCTATTTTCCTCAGGCAAAAAAAGCCTCTACAGGGGAACCTTTTTAAAATGTACTTCATGATAATGCTGCGTAATCTAGACCCAAAAAAATATCACTATTTTCATATCGTCCAGTTTGAATTTCTTCAATCTTTATTTTTCTATTTTTTTCAGCTTGTCCTTTTAACTATTTGTAATGAATTCATAAGAACCTAGAGCATTTTTTACTTCACTTGAAGTAAACAATAGCTCCAATTATTGTGTTTTCCGGATTATAAATCACACTTTTTTTCATAGTTTGCTTGGCCTTGCAACTCATACTCAATTGTGACTTGTTTTTTTTTCCTTTTACCACCAACACGTCTGTTTTTTTAGACTGTATTTATCTGAAAAACTATTTTTACAGATGCCTATTTAGCCTGTTGTTCCCGATTTTACTATTGATACTTTCTTGCTCCAAGATCTACTTTTCAAGAAACCAACACAGTCCAATCTACCGTATTTTCACGCCTATTTGGCGCATCGTTTCTTACGCCGCAGTGTCAGTAACGAGTGCTATTTCTGTATTTTAGACACACAAAGCACGCACCATTTCATTAGACGCATATATATTATATATTATAGGATGAACATCGAAACGCAATAGCGCTGGCTACCGGAAGCAGCCTATTTCCGGGTTCCGGTGCGCAGCGACCACACTAATTTGGTGCTGGCCGTCATTTTGGCTGTATTTACAAAATAAATCCTGCCGCTAAATGTTGGCGTCAACAGAGCATTTAAAGCTAGACTGTGAACTATGTATATATATTATATATAATAACTCGGAGCTTGCCGTCATTGCCGGAGGCTTGACCAAAGAATTACAGCCGCTGGACATAGGCATCAACCGGGCTTTCAAATCAAAGTTACGAGCGGCGTGGGAGCAGTGGATGATCGCTGGCGAACACAGCTTCACGAAAAGTGGCAGGCAGCGCCGGGCTTCTTACGCTATGATTTGTCAATGGATCGTTGCCGCCTGGGCGAACGTGTCTGCTTGCACGGTTGTTCGAGCTTTTGCCAAAGGCGGCATAATTTCTAAGGAGCCACATGGAAATTACGGTGACTCTGATAACAAAGAGAGGGGGGGCTGCTATTTGGAAGGCTCGTTTGGGTAATTGTTTAATTCTGACACAGAAGATGAGGAGTTTGAGGGATTTGAAGGTGATGATGACTTGAGTAAATTGTAAAATGTCTAAATAAAGTACAACCGAACTCAGTTTTGCTTCCGTTGCCTTTTTAAAACATGTTTTTAGCATGTGGGTGTAGCGAGGAAGAACTATTTCCCAGCAGTCACTGCGCACCGGAACCCGGAAGTAAGCTGCTTCCGGTAGCCAGCGCTATCGCCAGCCGCTCGGCGCCGCTTGGTGGCGCTCGGCGCTCACAAAGGGCGCTCTGCATTATAAGACGCCCTGTCTATTTTGGAGAAAATTTTTGACTTTTATGCGCGCCTTATAGGCGTGAAAATACGGTACCTTTTTTTCGCCACGTCACTGAAAAAGCACAAAAGTTATGTGAGCTCGCTCATATTCTTTCAAACATTGCTTTGTGTGGCAATGTAGTAAACGTGCTTGGACACACGATCGCGGTGTTTGACAGCTAAAGTCCCATATCAAATTTTAGATGTGTCAAATAAGTGGATCAAATGTTACTGAAATGCGATCTACCTACTCCAACTTGGCGATCGATCGATTGATTGGTTTGTTTGTTCTTGGTTTCTGGTAAAAATAAAATTGGAAAAAAACATAAAAAATGCAATTAATCTAGTTCGACCACTTCGTGGATTCAACTTTGGTGCTTTCGCTACGTCGCAGATTTTTTTCTGAGGTATTTAAAAAAAGTTCATGAAAATGTCTAAATCTACACGGTAATCAGAAGACAGATGAAAAACGGCAGAAGTCAGGGAACTGCTTCATCTCAGCGCTGAAGAAGTAATATACAGTGGTACCTCGAGATACGATCTTAATTTGTTCCGGGAGTGAGCTCGTATGTCGATATTCTCGTAACTTGAACGAACGTTTCCCATTGAAATGAACTAAAAACAGATTAATTTGTTCCAACCCTCTGAAAAAACACCAAAAACAGGATATTGGATTGGAAAAAAAAGTTTTATTTCTTCTAATCGCCATCTATTAACAAAGTAACATATAACTAGTGGTTTAATATTACTAAAATGTGTTTAATAGAACTAAAATTAGACAGATTTCGCGGAGGGTAGGGAGAGGGACAGAGGGAGGCGGGGGAGAGTTTTTGCACCGGTGAATCGTAATATAACATAAACAAATTTAAATGAACTTGGATTACGATGCAGACGCACTCAAAAATAAATTTAATCTAACCTTACACTAAACTTAATTCTAATTTTCTTTTACATTTTTATACCTTCTCCTGGCCGGGTTGGCTGTTTGCCCCGCCTCCAACCTCACGTTCGCTATCGATGGGCTGTTTGGTGTTCTATTCCCTTCAAAATATTCCAAAAATGATGCACACAAATGTCCTCACAATAGGATAACGCACGACCATTTGCCAACGAGAAGTAATCTTGAATTAGCGATTGCTCCGCTAACGGGCTAAGGGGGGAAAAACACTGAAAAAATGCAACGCTACGCCCAGTGCTCGCGGAGACATTACAAAGAGGTAGTTGCGACCAGAGATATTACACGAGGAGTTGCGGGGGAGAGAGCCAGTGCCCCTGATGTTCTTATGAGCAGCCAACGAGAAGTAATATACTATACTCCTCGTATTAGCGATCGCACCGGCATTCGCGCTGAGTGACGGAAAAAAATGCAATGATCCGCCCAGTGCTCATAGATATCTGTTATACACGAAAGAGATGCGGCAAAAACCGACAGTGCGCTAAAATCATAAACAGCCTCATGTCTTGGCCACCTGGCTTTCTCGTATCTCAACAATTTTCTCGTAACTAGAGATAATTATTTGCTCAAAATTTTACTCTTATCTCAAAATGCTCGTATGTCGAGGTGCTTGTATGTCAAGGTACAATAGTACCTACAATAGTACAATAGTACAATAGTAGGTAATCACTGTACAATAGAGTGAGAACGGGCACGCTGAAAATCATATAGAGTGGCTAGATGCCTTACGTCTTGCCATTTCCTCTTTTGTTGCGAGTGAATTTTGCATTGTGCACATCACCTGTGGAAAAATACTATAAAAAGACTTGTTGAAAATTCCTCCAAAATATTGACGATCCTTGATATGCTAAAGGCATAGCACACCATTGTGGCATAAACGGAATTCTTTTGTACATAATTCCGTTTCTAATGCTTATCCGAGGTCAGGTCGCGGGGGACTTCCCTCTCCCCCGGACCCTCCTCTCCAGTACCCCCAAATAGATCCTCCCGGTGAGACTGAGGAGTCTGAGTCTCCAATAATTGGAACATACCTTCCAGTACCCCACCAACACATTCTGCCAATCCAGAGGTACTTCCCCCGATGTCCACACGACATCACATTGTGAATCACCCGAGTTACAGTTATGTCGAATGATTCGTCTTGTGCGACTTCACTGCATATTGATTTTGCATGAATCGCATTCACTCCTGATAAACTCCGGAAATGGGACAAGGGTACTCCTGAAATGGGATCGACAGAGCTTGGCAGCTCTGGGCATGGGTCTACTTGACAGTGAGTACAGACGCTCCCCTACTTACGGACATACGACTTACGAACAACGGTACATACGAATATGTCTTCAAATTGCGTTTATGTCGAAAAATGTTCGTAAGTTCGATTTTGTATTTTTATCCGAGTAGTGCTTCTTTCCGCCACTAATACGCCTGGCGCTGTGCGGGCTCAGCTCACCCAGCATCTACCTTCTTCGTTGCAATCCGGAAGTGCGTGAACGTATCTCCAGTGCGCAAAGAACCTTTTTCATTTGTATCATTAAATATCTTGTGCATCCATTATTGAATATGGTTGGTAAAAAGCGAAAGGCTACTCTTGAGGGAGTTGCAAGGAAGAGGCAAGCCATTTCATTTGAAACAAGTGGCAATAATAACGAAGCTTGATGCGCGTGAAAGTGGTGAGCGTTTCACGGGCATACAACTTGAATCGTTCGACCGTCGGTACCATTTATAAACAGAAAGATCGAGCAGCAGGACCCAAATATTGAACGTTGCACAAAGTTTGCAAATCAATTGAATGATGCCATACAGTGCTACCGCATCATTTATGATGAAAAAAAGAAGAAAACTGCAATCGTCATTAGGTCGCTTCTTTTGGCCAGTTTCTAATACATAAATCTCTCTCTCTCTCTACAGTACTGTACATATTCTCTCCATTTTATTAAATGTTTTTTTCAGTACATACCAATGCGTGTTACTTATACAAGCCTTAAACATACAAATGCACTTATATAAACCTTCAATATACTTATATAGGCCTTAAACATAAATTATAATACAAAATATAGCACTGAATCACCTTACAAACAAATTCAACTTATTAACAATCGCTCGGAACCTAACTCGTTCGTAAGTAGGGGAGCGTCTGTATATGTATGGAAGTGTATATATACAGTTGTGGTCAAAAGTTTACATACACTTGTGAAGAACATAATGTCATGGCTCTCTTGAGTTTCCAGTTATTTCCATAACTCTGATTTTTCTCTGATAGTGATTGGAACAGATACTTCTTTGTCACAAAAACATTCATGAAGTTTTGTTCTTTTATGACTTTATTATGGGTTAACAGAAAAAGTGATCAAATCTGCTGGGTCAAAAATATACATACAGTAACACGAATTAGCAATTTTGGTGACTTAGAAAGTTGTCAGTGAAATGAGCTTCATAGCATGGCCTCTTAATTTCTTGTGAGTGATTATGAGTGACTACAGCTGGTGACTTCTGAGGCTCATTGAATAGGGCTCATTGGATGCAAATGCCCACAAATGCTACAATGAGAAAGTCAAAGGAGCTTAGCATGGACCTTTCAAATGTAATGGCTTGCCTTTTTTGGTAAAATGGCGGCGCACACGGATGCAGCGGCTTTTTGCTCTCCAGTTTGGTGTTTTCTTTTCTCAATCCTATCGTTATTTACCAACATCTGTCAGGCAAACTTTTCCTACAGTCGCCACGACTTAATTGCTATCGGAAGGAGATGCGATATATCCGATGTCACAACGAACTACCAACGAACCTACGATATCCCCGAGGGCATCTCGAGACCTCCGGGATCTCCGTGGATAGTCAGCCCACTCAAAGCACGTCGAAGGAGGCGAAGGCGGCGGAGAGAAAGGAGGCAAAAGCGCGGTTGTCGGGCGGGCCTTGCTACTAAGCTAAGTCAACAACCACACCGAGCACCGCTTCCGAGTATCTTTTTGACCAACGCCAGATCCATCACGCACAAAATGGACGAGTTGGAACTTCGAATTGCCACCAACAGCTTTGTTAAGAACTGTAAAATCCTCATCACGGAAACGTGGCTACACCAGCAAATCCCTGACGCTGCGGTTTCGCTAGCTAGCCGAACGCTTTTTCGGAACGATCGTTCAAAGGAACTAACAGGCAAAAGCAGAGGAGGAGGACTTTGCTTGTTCATACATAATGAATGGTGACAGTAGGATCATTGACACTCACTGTTCCCCGGACTTAGAGCTATTGGCAGTACGATGTAGGCCCTACTATCTATCGAGAGAGCTAACTGTCGTCATAGTAACGGCGGTCTATATTCCTCCTGATGCTAACGTCAACACGGCATTAAACCTCCTGCTAATGGCTGTAAACAAACAACAGCTTGACCATCCCGATGGAGTCTGTATTGTTGCTGGTGACTTCAACAGAGCATGTTTAAGGACTGTTCTACCTAAGTTTATCCAATACGTAAAATGTCACACGAGGGGAGACAAAACTCTTGACCATGTTTATTCTAACATTAAACATGCTTACAAAGCCACTTCCCTCCCTCACCTAGCTGGATCAGATCACCTCTGTCTAGCCCTCACCCCAGCATACACTCCATTCCGGAGGCTAACAAGGCCACAAATAAACACAATAAAAACTTGGCCCGAGGATGCCCTTTCTCAGCTGCAGGACTGTTTTTTCCGCACCAAGTGGGAACTCTTTGAACACGACAACTTCCAGGACTATACGGACGCTGTACTTTCCTATATCAAAAACTTCATGGACAATGTCACTAGAAATAAACAAATACAGGTTTTTCCAAATCAAAAACCCTGGATGACCAAGGAGACACAGGTACTCATCAAATGCCGTAACACCGCTTTCAGATCAGGGGACAAGATGAAATATAGAGCTGCCAGAGCTGATCTGAAAAGAGGCATTAAAAAGGCCAAGGCAGAATATACTAAGAAAATTGAGGAGCACTTCACAGACAATAACCCAAAGAAGATGTGGCAGGGAATAAGACATATTACCAACTACAATAACAATAATATGTCTGTTCACGTCACGGACAAGCTCTCATGGTCTACAAACACCACGGCAGTGGTGAAGAAGGCTCAGACACGACTCCATTTCCTCAGGGTACTTAGGAAGAACAACTTGGGCACCAATCTTCTGAGAACCTTCTATAGAACCACTGTAGAGAGCATCCTGGCGTACGGCATCACAGTGTGGTACGCTGGAAGCACGGCGGCAGACAAAAAGGCCATGCAGAAAGTGATTAACACTGCCCAGAGGATTGTCGGCTGCTCTCTGCCCTCACTTGAAGACATTGCCAGCCCTCGTTACCTCAGCAGAGCCAAGAACATCATAGGGGACCCTTACCACCCTGGTCACAATCTGTTCCAGCTGCTGCCCTCTGGCAGACGCTATAGGTCCCACAAAGCACGGACAAATAGGCTTAAGGACAGTTTTTTTCCCCAGATCCATCAGAAATCTAAACTCGCGCTAACATAACACACATTCCCCTCTGCGGTATATGAACAGATGTTTGGTTGGTGATCTGCCTCCTACTAGCTGACTGAGGAAAGGTAAGTGGAAGACAGTGAGAGGTAAGCGAGAGGTAAGCGACCTGTATCCTCAACAGCGGAATGACAAATTACAAGTCCGTAACTTACACTTATTAGGTCTTTTGCCGATTAAACGTAGCTTATGGAGAAGCACCATCAATTTCGTCACACGCAGTTTCTGCGTGTGATGACAAGTAGGCTTTTGTGTTGTGATAATGACGACAGGGCCTATGTCCGATTATTATGTCCGATTATTATTATTAACGCAGATGCCTCACTAGCGGAGGAACTGAACCGTTTCTTTGGCCGCTTTGAGACTGACAAATCAGACCCAGTCTCAACACCCCCGCCACTACCCTGCAGCAATACACTGAAGTTCCAGGAAGAGGAAGTGAGACTGGAAATTCGGTCTGTGAATACCAGGAAGGCTGCTGGACCTGATGGAGTACCTGGGAAGGTGCTCAAAGCCTGTTCTGACCAGCTGGCTGGAGTCTTCACAAAAATCTTCAATTGTTCCCTGCAACAATCCATCATTCCATCCTGCCTGAAATCTGCCACCATTATTCCTGTCCCCAAAAAGCCAACCATCGACAGCATGAATGATTATAGGCCTGTTGCTCTCACGCCTGTGATCATGAAGTGCTTTGAAAAGTTGATAGCCCGCCATATCAGGAATACAATCTCTCCCTCAGTTGACCCTCACCAATGCTATCACCATTGCTCTACATACAGCATTGAGCCACCTGGAACACCATGGGAATTACGTGAGGATGCTTTTCATTGACTATAGCTCAGCCTTCAACACCATGAAACCGGACATTCTGACTAACAAACTCTCCCACCTCGGACTATCCTCCTCCATCTGCTGTTGGATAAAGCACTTCCTAACCAACCGACCACAAACTGTTAGACTTGGTTCCCACCTTTCTTCCTCCATTACACTGAGCACTGGCTCCCCTCAAGGCTGTGTACTGAGTCCTCTTCTGTACTCCCTGTACACTTAAGACTGTACACCAACCCACCAGTCCAACTACATCATCAAATTTGCTGATGACACCACTGTGGTCGGACTCATCTCAGAAGGGGATGAGGCGGCCTATAGAGACGAGGTCAACAAACTGTCTTCGTGGTGCTTGATGAACAACCTCACACTGAACAACACAAAAACTAAAGAAATAATCCTGGACTTCCGCAAACAGAGCACAGATCTGGCCCCACTCCTCATAAATGGAGTATGCGTAGACAGGGTCCAGTCCTTCAAATTCCTGGGGGTCCACGTCACGGATAAGCTATCCTGGTCCACAAACACCACGGCAGTAGTGAAGAAGGCCCAGAAACGACTCCATTTCCTGAGGGTACTCAGGAGGAACAACTTGGACACTAAGCTTCTGGTAACCTTCTATAAAGTCACTGTGGAGAGCATCCTGGCATATGGCATCACAGTGTGGTACGCTGGAAGCACGGCAGCAGACAAAAAGGCCATGCAGAGAGTGATCAACACTGCCCAGAGGATCGTCGGCTGCTCTCTACCCTCACTGGAAGATATTGCCAGCCCTCGTTACCTCAGCAGAGCCGGGAACATTGTTGGGGACCCGGACCACCCTGGTCACGACCTGTTCCAGCTGCTTCCCTCTGGCAGGCGCTACCGGTCTCACAAGGCACGACAAAGAGGGTTAAGGACAGCTTCTTTCCCACAGCCATCAGGACTCTAAATTGCAGTAGCACAACACACAATCCCCTCTGTGTAACAACTTCGGGGTGAGGAAAGATGAAGGACGTTGGGCGGCGATCTGCCTCCTGCTGGCTGACTAGGTAAGTAGGCAGACAGTGGGAGGTAAGTGATCCATTTTATTCTTTGTTGGCATCGGTGAGGCAAACCTTTTGCAGTCGCCGGGAGTTGGTTGCGCTCGGGAGGTGATGCGATGTATCCATCACGGCAGAATTCCAGCAAGTCTGAAACTATCACTTGGTTGGGCTCTTGCCTGAGAAAAGTGCACTTTGTGGAGAAGCACCTTCAATTTCGTCATACGCCGCTGGGTATGATGACAATTAGGCTTTTGTCTAGTCAATGATGATGACAAGCCTAAGTCTGATTTTATTTTATTTATTTATTTATCTGAAAAAGCAAATCCTTGACTTGAACAAGTCAGGAAAGTCACTTAGAGACATTTCAAAGCAGCTGCAGGTCCCCAGAGTAATAGTGCAAACAATTGTTTGTAAGTATAAAGTGCATGGCACTGTTTTGTCACTGCCACGATCAGGAAGAAAACGCAAGCTATCACCTGCTGCTGAGAGAAAATTGGTCAGGAGGGTGAAGATTCAACCGAGAATCACCAAAAAACAGATCTGCCAA
The DNA here is from genome assembly GCF_051989625.1 of Stigmatopora argus. Lineage (NCBI taxonomy): Eukaryota > Metazoa > Chordata > Actinopteri > Syngnathiformes > Syngnathidae > Stigmatopora > Stigmatopora argus. The sequence continues at coordinate 2,316,085 of NC_135405.1, read as the reverse complement.
GAATTAGAAGCTGCTGGAACACAGGTGTCAGTGTCCAGAGTCAGGGCGTGTTTTGCATCTCCATGGACTGAGAGGCTGCCGTGCAAGAAGTAAGCCCTTGCTCCAAAAGTGGCACCATAAGGCTCGACTGAAGTTTGCTGCTGATCACATGGACAAAGATAAGACCTTCTGGAGGAAAGTTCTGTGGTCAGATGAAACTAAAATCATGCAATATGTTTGGAGGAGAAAAGGTGAGGCCTTTAACCCCAAGTACACTATGCCTACCGTCAAGCACGGTGGTGGTAGTATTATGCTGTGGGGCTGTTTTGCTGCCAATGGAACTGCTGCTTTACAGAGAGTAAATGGGATAATGAAGAAATTCTTCAAGATAACCTCAAGTCATCAGCCCCAAGATTGGGTCTTGGGCGTAGTTGGGTGTTCCAACAGGACAAAGACCCCAAACACACATCAAAAGTGATAATGGAATGGCTAAATCAAGCTAGAATTAAGTTTTTTGAATGGCCTTTTCAAAGTCCTGACTTTAACCCCATTGAGAACTTGTGGACAATGCTGAAGAAACAAGTCCATGTCAGAAAGCCATCAAATTTAACTGAACTGCACCAATTCTGTCAAGAGGAGTGGTCTAAGATTCAACCAGAAACTTGCCAGAAGCTTGTGGATGGCTACCAAAAGCGCCTAATTGAAGTGAAAATGGCCAAGGGAAATGTTACCAAATATTACCGCTGCTGTTGTTGTTGTTGTTAGGTCACCTCAGGCACCTGAGGATTACCATCAGCAGCGCTATAGCTGCCACTGGAACGCGGGTTAGTTCATCCAGGGAGTAGCCGGAGGTGTGGGGCAGTGCAAATATCTCCGGCTGTAGGAAAAACATAGGGCGCCACGTTCCTGGGTGGCAACTCTGGGTGGTTTCGTTGGATTCGCAAGCCGCGACGGGCGGCCTCTCAGGGGACACCTCGTGAAGGTTACAACTGTTGTCTCCCACCGCTACTGTATGTATATTTTTGACCCAGCAGATTTGATCACTTTTTTCTGTTCACCCATAATAGTCATAAAAGAACCAAACTTCATGAATGTTTTTTGTGACAAAGAAGTATAACAAATACTAGTATTTGTTAGTTTAATGATTAAAAACAAATACTAGTATTTGTATTTAATCATTAAACGCTGTTTTCATCTGGATTTGACAGAATTTCAGAGCATTTTGAGCCGTTTGGCCAATGGACGTATATGGACGTTTTTTTGCCTCCATCGCGACATCATCGCAACATTTTACCGAGGAATTCACTTCCCTGGGCTCGGTTCTAATGTCCAAAGAGCTCCAGTATTTAAATTTAATCATTAAACGCTGTTTTCGGCTGGATTTGACCGAATTTGAGAGCATTTTGAGCCGTTTGGCGAATGGACATAGACGTTTTTTGCCTCCATCGCGACATCATCGCGACATTTTACCGAGGAATTCACTTCCCTGGGCTCTGTTCTAATGTCCAAAGAGCTCTAGTATTTGTATTTAATCATTTAATGCTGTTTTAGGATGGATTTGACCCGATTGCTGTCATTTTATGGCTCGGTTCTGCTACATCTGCCCGCCCAAGAGTGCTTATTCCCGGGCTGCCATGCCCGCCCAAGAGTGCTTATTCCCGGGCTGCCATTGATGGTAGACTAACATTGATTTTTACTATAATTTGGACAACGCCGGCGGCGGGCCGGATTAAAAATCCTAACGGGCCGAGGTTGAAAAACTTGTACACCCACGATCCGGGGGCGGGGCGAGCGCGCGAATCTTGTTTCGGTGAAACCTCCGTTCGGCGGAACGTCCATTCGGCGACCTGCCCGTCTGTCAAACGTCCGTCGGCGAAACGTCTTTAGGCGAATCATCCGAGTACCAATGATGTCGCTCACACTGGTACTCAGTGCGCTCAGGGAGGTTGTCTTTCTGCCCAGACCAACGAAAAATTAGAGGGAACATTGGTCACAAGTGTATGTAAACCTTTGACCACAACTGTGTGCTCAGCGTAGAAGTGGCCGGCGAAGAGCCGCTAAGGCTATGGCAGCTGCTCGGGCTGATGAGACTAAAGAACTGCGTGCTATTTCCATTGGCCTAATGGCTGAATCAGCGACAGCTGCTAGGGCTGTTTTGGTATAATACAGTGGTACCTCGAGATACGAGCTTAATCCGTTCCGGAACTGAGCTCGTATGACGAGAATCTCGTAACTCGAGCGGACGTTTTCCATTGAAATGAATGGAAAACAAATTAATTCGTTCCAGCCCTCTGAAAAAACACCAAAAACAGGATATTGGATTGGAAAAAATGTTTTATTTCTTCTAATTCGCCATCTATTAACAAAGTACCACATAACTAGTGGTTTAATAGTAATAAAATGTGTTTAATCTAACTAAAATTGGGCAGATTTCGCCGACGGGAGACGGAGACGTTTGGGGGCGCGAGGGGGTGGGGTTCGTTTTTTTTCCACGACAACGCACTCGTAAACGGAACAAACAAATTTAAATTAACTTGGATTAATATATACAGACACTCAAACATACGTTTAATGTAACTTTACACAACTGAATTCTAATTTTGTTGTAATCTTTTGTCACCTTCGTTTTTCGGGTTGGTGGTTTGCCACGCCTACGCGGTCACGTTCGCTATCGATGGACTGTTTGCTGTTGTATTGCCTTCAAAATATTCCCAAAATGATGCACACAAATGTCCTCACAATAGGATAACGCACGACCACTTGCCAACGAGAAATAGTCTTTAAGGGACGATCGCGGGACCATTCCTAAGAAAGAACAACAAGAAATGACATAGCAGAGCTTCCCACGTATTGATTGTGGGTAATGAAGTTTTATTCTGAGAAAGGTTGCCATTGCCTATGGGTGTTGTCTGCAGGAGTATACTTCATTACCCAGAAAGCCTTCTTTTTGCATGCGCGTTGTGCGTTTCCTGGTCCGAGGAGGAACTCGTTTGAATTAATCGTTCCGTGCTCGTAAATATTGTTATACACGAAAGATATGCAAAAAAGACCTGGCTTGGTCGCATCACGAAATTTTGACCGCATAACGGGCGAATTATTCGATCGAAATTTCCCCCGTAAGACGAGCATTTTGTATGACGAGCGGTCGTATGACGAGGTACCACTGTACTGATGTTTATTTTTGATTGAATTGAACTGCTGAATTGCTTCTCATATCATATCTGTACATTTTTTTTGATTGATTTGGAGTGCTGAACTTCTTTTTTAGCAAACCTGTTCATAATTGTTTACACGTTTGCTGTGCTTTGCGTGTAACTGAAATTTTCCTTTCTCATCTAAGCCATTTTTAAAACCAGAATAATAATAGCGCAACAATTGTCTATTGGTTTTAAATAATAAAACACCCCGCACCGGCCCCCTACATTGATATTTATTAACTGCATGAAACTAACGGTAACAACCCAAATAATAATAGTAGGCAGAACACTATTGTGTATATATAATTTAGAAATACTGTCATAACATAATACAAAACACATATGTTGAAATGTTTTATGGGAACTGTCACAAAGACGATGAGCAGACAAAATCCCAAATGGAACATGATTGATGCTTGCGTAAAAAAAACAAAAAAACCCTAATGTTCGTTGCAAAATTAAGGCCTTTACGAAAACGTAGACAAATATTTCACACACAGCGGAAAAAGGTTCACACGCGCAGCAGAAGACTCGGCGAGACACGATGGTGCTGGCCGCGCTGACCCAATTTAATGGTAAGGTACGACACCTTTCCACGTCATTTAGAAAAGTAATTTTCAGAAGAATTTCCGCCAGCGAGTTTTCAGGTGCTCCCCGAAACACTTTTTTTTTTCTGTTGTGACTTTTCCACTTTCATCCTTTACCACGATCTGCCCCTCGTGTTGATTAGCCACTGTGCTTCTCCTTACACAAATAGATTACCAAAACACGTGCAACAACAACCTCACCAAAGCAGGGCTTGTGTATCTATATTAGCTTACTATCAAAATGACTAAGTTGGCTACATGTACATCATGAGCATTTATGATTAAATGTTTATTTTCCCTTCAGTGAGTTCTGTAAAGTACGCAGCACATGACTGCTCTGTTGTACGATGGTGCCTCAACCTTAACTTTATTACAATATTATTGAATCATTTTTCATTGCAAAACTCCCCTTGTGGTGTAGAGGTTCACTCACCTGACTCGGATGCGGGCAGGCACAGGCTCAATTCCCGCTGGTGGCGGTATGACTGGGATTGCGGATGGTCGTTTGTCTCTGTGTGCCCTACCACTGACTGGCAACCAGTCTAGTGTGTAGTCTGCCTTTCGCCTGACGACAGCTGGGTTAGGCTCCAGTAACCCCCGCAACCCTTTCGAGAATGGGCGGTATGGAACATGAATTAATTTTTCATTGCTTTGATGAAATTAAAGAAATGCAATAAAGAAATCAGATTTTTGATGTCATTTTTATTTTGAGAATTCAACAAAACAACAACAAAAAGAAACGTGCAGGACGTGCATATTCAGCATCTTGGACCGGTGGTGGTGGAGTTTGGAGATGCAATCTTGCAGTCCTCTACTTTCTCCAGAAGTAATGCAATCACAGTCTTTATCTCTTTCCCAACTTGGGTGCAAATGTCGTATGCCCTACCTGGAAATGTGCCTCTTTTTGTTATTTGACAATTTGCTAAAAAGTGAAAATTCAAACAATCCTCCCGCATTGGCAATTAATTCAAATCATTCAGTCCAAGAAATGTTGAATCCTCTGTTTTCCTCAGTTATTTTTCTCTGTTTATCTTGATTGAATCGAATCGTGACCTGTGAATCGAGTTCAGAACCATATCGCCAGATATTAGGCAATAGTGATAGAAGAACTAATAGTTTATCATCTGAAACTATTAAAACCTGTATACTTCATCGGTGCGCAAACAGCTTTGTTCTTACAGTTCCTATCTCATTTTTAACAACTTCTCATTGGAAAAACGTCATTTGTCACATGGTCAGAATAGGAGATTTTAGTAAGATGCTTTGATCAAAACAACAAAATGCTTACCAGCTGGTCCACTTCCAGGTGCTCAATCCTCTGAGCTCACCGACAGCTCACTGACAAAATGAGGTTTTTCCTCAGCAGTGTTCATGTTGGAGAAATTTCCTATACAAGAACCTAACTATTATTGTGATACAACGATAGAAAAAAAAAACTAAGATGCCTACATTTCGCTACCTCATCTCATCTCATTTTCTGAACAGCCCCTGATTAGGGTCGCGGGCTGTGCTGGAGCCAATCCCAGCTATCTCCGTGCCAGAGGCGGGGGACACCCTGAATCGGTGGTCAGCCGATCGCAGGGCACAAGGAGACGGACAACCATGCACACTCACACCCATACCTAGGGGCAATTTAGAGTGTCCAATCAGCCTACGATGCATGTCTTTGGAATGTGGGAGGAAACCGGAGTACCCACCCAGGCACGGGGGAGAACATGCAAACTCCACACAGGTGGATGTGACCTGAATTTGAACCCAGGACCCCAGAGCTGTGAGGACGACGCGCTAACCAGTCGCGCCACCGGGCCGTCCCATTTTGCTACCTCACACCATTAATTAACTGGCTTATTAGCAAACAGCAAAATAGATTAAAACTGTGTTTTCTGCTGTTTTTGGTTTATATTTCAAAGAAAATGGCTCCAGTTTGTGGCTTACTAAAGTCCAGTCTATCAAAATTAGTAAGTGGGTAAGTAAGGGGTGATAGTGGGACTTCATTTGGTCAGTGCCACCCTTGTGTTGTTACAATGTTCGACCACATTTTGTGAATGAACACAAACTCAGAAATTTGTGTAAACAAAGCCATTTCAACATACCCAGATTGAGTTTGCACACTTTATTCATACACATGCTTTATAAATATGGCCCCTTTCAGAAATATCAATATCCTAGGTTGATACGTTTTGGGCATTCTTGTCACTACCATTATTGTTGTATAGAAACTAAAATGTTTTTGTTTAATTTGCAATTGTGGAAAATTAAAGAAACCATTTGAACAGATTTGTGTTTCCCAATCACTGTGCTGCGGGAAATTACAAAAAGTCATACATTGTAATATTCAAAGGGAAATCTTAATATTATAAGATTGAAATTGAACTATTACATGATTAAAATTGAAATATGTTGTAAATTAAATAATAGATTGTACTCTAACAAGATTGAATTCGTAATATGAGAAGTCATTTTGTTGCATATGTGTCGTTTCAAGCTTTTGGCGACGTAAAGTCTCTGCTTTTCATGTAATATTAGTTTAAGTAATTTTTTCGCTACAAAAAGTTTGCCGGAGCTCACAAAAGATTGGGAAACACTGGAATAGATTAATTGAAAATTGACATAATGTGTTTTGTCCAGTTTTAAGGGCTTAGTGGTGGACCTTGAAAATGGAAACTTAGTGAAGCTTGCTGAAGATGGAACAGTATTGAGGTACTATTTTTCTATTTTAGACACAAATGTACTTCCAGAAACTTATTTTTCCTTCATATAATTCTGTGTGCATGCTACAAATGCAGGATCAAACATAGATTTGCATTTGTCTTTCAAGATAGCATCAGAAGCATAAAAAAGATGGAGTGCAGAGTTTATAACCAAGTGACACTGGCTTTTTTGATAGCAATTGTTACTGTAGCGCTGATATCACCACACATTGGTCTGTGAAAATATGATCTCATCTCATTTTTACAGAATGAAATATTCTTTGGAACTGGGATATGAACAAAATCTTTCCATGCTTTCTTTGTTTAGAGCAACACATGGAACTACTGACCTGAGCACAGAAGAGATCATCAAACATTATGGTCCAAAAAGGGAGTGGAAACACTTTAACAGCCTCAATTCCTCTTTCGCAAGATCTGGTATTTTTCTTTTATGTATAGTGTTGTAAAATTTTGCTGGCCAAAGGTAAAAATCAATTTTCCCCACTGCCATTGTTTTCTTCATTAGCCTAGGTTAAATGTCTGGTTGAAACTTGCCCTCGATGGATTGGCTATTTATTTCAGTGGCCTTTGAAAAACTGTGACCGGACGTTTGGTCCCCGGACGTTTGGTCCCCGGACGTTTGGTCCCCGGACGTTTGGTCCCCGGACGTTTGGTCCCCGGACGTTTGGTCCCCGGGCGTTTGGTCGACCGGACGTTTGGTCGACCGGACGTTTGGTCCCCGGACGTTTGGTCGACCGGACGTTTCGTCGAAAGACATTTGGTACCCGGACGTTTGGTCGACCGGACGTTTGGTCGACCAAACGTCCGGTCGACCAAACGTCGTTCGATGAAACGTCCGGTCACGGTTTTTCAAAGGCCACTGAAATAAATAGCCAAACCAAGTTTCAACCAGACATTTAACTATTTATTTCAGTGGCCTTTGAAAAACCGTGACCGGACGTTTCGTCGAAAGACATTTGGTCGACCGGACGTTTGGTCGACCGGACGTTTGGTCGACTGGACGTTTGGTCGACCGACGTCTTGTGTTTTTTGAGTTCTAACAAAATAAAAAAATTCTTTCTCAAAAATGCAATTTATACTCCACTGTCTGACTTTATTTTTTTTGCCTATTCATTGTGTATTCTTTGGCTGGTGCGACTTGTACTAAGGTTCGTCTTCTTGTCCCAAAATACAGTATATGGCGAACACTTTGAATGAAAATGGCTATCCAATAAGAAAATGATTACCTTCTAAGTACACTAAAATGCCTCATTGAGAGTATAATAACAGTCAATTTGGTTAATTTTCTACTATTGTTTTTTTGTTTTTGTTTTATTTTGTTGTGTTTTTTTTTTTTTCACAGCAAAATTCTATTTATATGACAACTACTTTGATCTACCTGGTGCTCTCCTGTGTGGAAGACTTGTAGACATGTTCCAAAGGGTAATGTTTAATTTAAAAAGTAATGTTTTTAGTAAAAAGCTGATTTTCAAATGAAAGTTTTTTTCTAATTGATTTTTATTCTGTCCACAGTCGGGAAATGATATGAATTCAGACTTTTGGAAAGACATGATGGCTGCAATTGACCATAATTACAACACCTCAGCATTTAGAGGTATGAACCTTTTTTTTTAAAGTACCCTATACTGAATTTATTGAATAGTGGCAGTTTGCATGTAGCTCAAATCCAATAAATTGTTTTTTTGCCGTGCTAGCTTAGCTATGAAAGGGCTCAAGCAGTGACTGCTACGAGGTCCTGTTGTATCCGTATCAATTAATATATATTTGGTGTTAAGATCCACATGAAAAAAAAAACGTTTTAAAGTTAGCATACACATTTAATCAAAAAGGGCTTACCAACCACTTTGGTTCAACGGATCTCTGACCCATAGGGCTACAAGAGCATTTTATAGGCACGTATAGCACGCTGTGATGTACAGAATAGGGTTTTAAAAAAACAAAACTATTTTGTCATGTCGTGATTTTTCTTTGGACAATTCTCGAATCGATTCAAAATCCATTTAACAATCTTTATGCCTGTTTGGTGATGAAAATAAACAAAAAGGTGCTTCAATTCCACTCCTGTACACGAGTTGGCAGCCCTGAATCATTTTCATGTCTTCTAGTTGCATTTTTTTTTTTAAATAGCAGAAAAAAATCTGCAAAGAAGTGAATTCACGATAAGTGAGGCCGCAATATTCGAGGGAATACTGTACAAGGAGCCAACCTCCCACGATAGAAATTCTATAGGAAAAGCATGTTATTTTGCCTCATTCAAATCATGCAAAAACCGTCTATCACAGACATCTTAATATCTGAACATTTAAATATGTAAACTAAAGTGCAATCACTTTTGTAAATGAATGGATTCCGCTTGGATCCAGGATCTCGTTCTTTCGGTCACAACCCACAGTTCATGACCAATATTCCCTCTAAGCTGCACACGTGCGCAATTGCACACTACTCTCGTCTTCTCCGCGCACAACAAATCATATGGAGCGCACAAAATAAAATCATTTTCCCCCATGATGGTGCCGTTCACGTGGCAGCCAGTGGCAGTAGCTCTGTCCACTCTTATGTTTTTCGTGTTTTACAGCCCTTCTATCTTTTTTAATTACATTTTAAACAAATTTAATACATTCCTTTTGAATTTATTGTGCAAATAGAAGAACAAGCGGTGAAATCGGGTGAGAACTGTCTAAATCTGTGTGTGTGGTTGTGCGTGCGTGTGTCTAGTATGTGTGATCGTTTGTCTTCAACCACAATGGACTATAAATGGAAATTAGCCCTCGGCTACAAGCTTACATATATGTTCATTAACATGAATATAAATATGTCCATTAATATGTGCTATCCCTTATTAAATAAATCAAAGCAAAATCATGGAAAAATATTGCATATACAGACGCTCCCCTACTTACGAACATTCAACTTACGAACAACGGTACATACGAAAATGTCTGCAAATTGCGTTTAAGTCCAAAAATGTTTGCAAGTCCAATTTTGCATTTCGCGCCTTTTTCGGAGTAGTACTTCTTTCCGCCGGTAATACCGACGCCTGGCGCTGTGAGAGCTCAGCTCACCCAGCATCTACCTTCTTCTTCGTTGCAATGCGGAAGTGCGTGAATGTATCTCCAGTGTGCAAAGAACCTTTTTCATTTGTATCATTAAATATCTCATGCATCCAATATTGAATATGGTTGGTAAAAAGCTAAAGGCTTCTATTGAGGGAGTTGCAAGGAAGAGGCAAGCCATTTCATTTGAAAAGAGTGACAATAATAACGAAGCTTGATGCGGGTGAGAGTGGTAAGCGTTTCACGGGCATTGAATCGTTCGACCGTCAGTACCATTTATAAACAGAACGATCGAGCAGCAGGACCCAAATATTGAACGTTGCACAAAGTTTGCAAATCAATTGAATGATGCCATACAGTGCTACCGCATCATTTATGATGAAAAAAAGAAGAAAACTGTGCAATCGTCATTAGGTCGCTTCTTTTGGCCAGTTTCTAATACATAAATCTCTCTCTCTCTCTCTATAGTACTGTACATATTCTCTCCATTTTATTAAAAAAAAAATTTCAGTCCAAACCAATGCGTGTTACTTATACAAGCCTTAGACATACAAATGCACTTCTATAAACCTTCAATATACTTATATCGGCCTTAAACATAAATTATAATACAAAATATAGCACTGAATCAACTTACAAACAAATTCAACTTATGAACAATCGCTCGGAACCAATTGCGTTCGTAAGTAGGGGAGCGTATGTACAGTGGTACCTCGACATACGATCGTAATCCGTTCCGAGACTGAGATTGTATGACGAGATTCTCGTAACTCGAGCGGACGTTTGCCATTGAAATGAATGGAAAACAAATTAATTCGTTCCAACTCTCTGAAAAAACACCAAAAACAGGCTATTGGATTGGAAACAATGTTGTATTTCTTCTAATTCGCCATCTGTTAACAAGGTAACACATAACTAGTGGTTTAATAGTAATAAAATGTGTTTAATCTAACTAAAATTGGGCAGATTTCGCCGAAGGGAGACAGAGACGTGTGGGGGGGTTCGTTTTTTTTTTTCCACGACAACGCACTCGTAAACGAAACAAACAAATTAAAAATTAACTTGGATTAATATATACAGACACTCAAACGTACGTTTAATGTAACTTTACACAAAACTGAATTCTAATTTTGTTGTAATCTTTTGTTAACTTCGTTTTCCGGGTTAGCGGTTTGCCACGCCTCCACCCTCACGTTCGCTATCGATGGGCTGTTTGCTGTTGTACTACGTATTCCCTTCAAAATATTCCGAAAATGATTCACACAAATGTCCTCACAATAGGATAACCCACGACCACTTGCCAACGAGAAATCTTGTAGTACATTTTAGCGATCGCTCCGCTGCTCATAAAGACCGGCTCGCAACTCCCTCGTTGAAATGGCTCTGGCGCAGCCGCTTTGAACGGCGCCTATGAGAGAGAGTTGCGACCAGAAATATTACAAAGAGGGAATTGCGAGCCAGTGCCGCTGATGTTCTTAGGAGCAGCGAACGAGAAGTAATATAATACTCCTCGTATTAGATAATAAAAATAACAGGAGATGCAACAACTGAGCTTACCCACGTATTGATTGTGGGTAATGAAGTTTCATGCTGAGAAAGAGTGCCATTGCCTATTGGCGTTGTGTGCACGAGTATACTTCATTACCCATAAAGCCCTCTTTTTGCCCGCGCATGAGCGTTGCGCGTTTCCTGGTCGATGCGTAGTAGAAGCTCGTCTGAATTAATCGTTCAGTGCGCGTAGATATTGTTATACACGAAAGATATGCAAAAAAGGCTTGGTCGCATCACGAAATTTTGATCGCATGACGGGCGAATTATTCGATCGAAATTTCCGTCGTAAGACGAGAATATTGTATGACGAGCGGTCGTGTGACGAGGTACCACTGTAAATGGAAACTTGACTATCAAGTGACATGTTCAGCAGAAAAGTCATTTGAACGAGAATGAGAAGTGAGAAGGACAGATGTGTAAAATAAGGTAAAATTTATGTCGGATTTGTGCATATTCTAATGGCATTTATGAAGATGTTTTATTCATAGATATTTTTTCATTCATTTTCTGAACCGCTTTATCTACTTTGTCACTCGCGGGGGGTGCTGGAGCCTATCCCTGCTGACTTTGGGCCAGGGGCGGGGGACACCGTGTATTGGTGGCCAGCCGATCGCAGGGCACAAGGAGACGGACAGCCATGCACACTCAGACCCATACCTAGGGGCAATTTTAGAGTGTCCAATCAGCCTACAATGCATCTTTTTGGGATGTGGGAGGAACACGGAGTAATCGGAGAAAACCCACGCAGGCCCAGGGAGAATATGCAAATTCAACACGGTTGGACCGACCTGGATTTGAACCCAGGACCCCAGAGCTGTGAGGCCGACGCGCGAACCACTCATCCGCCGGGCCGCCCATTCATGGATATTAATCATTACATTTTATTATTACTAAATCATTTATGTGTAGTAGACATGCACCGGCTTATGGCAGGTGTGATACTGGTGTGTGCCCATAGCGAGCAATGATGATGTTGCTCACACTGGTACTCAGGGATGTTGTCTTTCTGCCCAGACAAACAAAAAAATAGAGGGAACATTGTTCATGACCATATAGATGAGGGTGGTAACGTAGATCGACCACTAAATAGAGCTTTTCACCTTGACGGAACGTATTTTATTAAAATTTTCATACTCAGCCAAATCGTGCTTTTCAGCGCATGAAGAGCATACTTTGGCCATAATCAATTAAATTGTGAACTGCAAACAAAGGAATTGTCATAGACTGAATATCTTAGGGTACATAGTGCAATCTCAATCAATTCATGTAATTTTAGTACTTGGAATCATTCCACGCAATATTTAAGTTTCAATTAAAATGATCATCCTTGGCCAAATGGTTGTTTTTAGGATATGAAAAGCACACTGTGACCAGAGATGAGGGTGGGAACGTAGACCAAGCAGTGAATAGAGAGCTTCACCTTTTGGCTCAGCTCTTTCTTCACTACGACGGACCGGTGCAGACGCCGGTCCCGATCCACATGTCGATCTCACGCTTCCCTCACTCGTGAACAAGACCCCAATATACTTTAACTCCTCCACCTGGGGAAGGACCTGATCCCTGACCCGGAGAGGAATGGCACCTTTTTCCAACTAAGGACCATAGTCTCAGATTTGGGTGCTGATTCTCATCCCGACCGCTTCACACTTGCAAATCATTCCAGTGAGAGTTGGAGATCACGGCCTGATAAAGCCAACAGAACCACATCTTCAAAAAGCAGGGATGCAATACTGAGGCCAACAAACCATAAAAAAAGATGAACGAAACCAGTGACAAAGCCCCCGCGTTCGGGCGAAGGAAGACGTCGTCTAATAATGTTGCTCATCATAAGAGGTCTTCGAGCCATTCGTCTTCTGGTCCCTCACCTCAGACCAGTTTGCCATGGGTGGATCACTGGGACCCACAAACCCCACCACTACGATAATATAATGACTCGTCTGTGGGGTACTTATTTATGTGACCACTTATTCATGTTGACTACTTATCTAATTTGACTACTTATATATTTATTACTTATTTATTGGTTATTTATGTCTGCACTTCATGGTGAAGCTTTAAATCTAATTATACTTGAATAATGACAATAAAGACATTCAATTCAATTAACCATCAAGGGTTTCAGCATTTGCTTTCAATGTATCTAGCACCATCTAGCGTCGTGAATAGATCTATTGGCTAGACCCCAAATGTAAGTCGACCGCCACTTTTACAGTCTTATTTCAATGGAAAAAAACATCGTCTTATATTCGGGCCAATACAGTATACAGTAATACCTTGACGTACAAGTGTCCCAAGATACAAGAAATTTGAGATACGAGGAAAATTCAGAGTACAATTTTGCCTTGAATTATGAGTCTTCTTTGAGATATGAGCAAAGGAGATGGATCCAAATGCGGCCGCCAAGTGTCGGAGTATTTGAGAGACGGCTTTCGAGAACAGCATCGCTCTGTCTTTCTCGACGCATCTCCCTCGCGTAAAGATATCTACGAGCACCGGCCGTACATGTTGCATTTTTTTTGCATTAATCAGTGCAAAATTAAGGGGAAAACAATGGGGCCAAACAAGTCAGTGGAACGAAGGGCTAACCATTTCCAAGCTGCACAGTGTTGGGTTCAAACACCAAACATTTGTTTCACCAACCTGAAAAGAAGGAAATCACAGAGAATTTGAGTTATCTTTATTTAAAAAATGAGAGGTTAAGAGACTGCCCCTGTCACAGCCCTTCGAACAACACTCTGAAGAAAATCTCCCCTCGCCTATTCTCTTATTGTGTTTTGGGAGTGTCCAAGTTACAGGAAGTTTCAAGCTGATCAAGGGAGAGATAGTTCTCTCCCAGTTACCAAAGGTTCTTTGATCATGACCATATGCCCCTTCAAGATAACATCTTTATAGTCTTATCCCTGATATCTTGCACCCCTCACAAAACAGACAAACAGACAGGCGTCCGCCCCCCTGGGTAGTTCCTCTTTGTTGAATAAGGTGAAACTTTTCCAGGGGGTCAAGACATCCCCAATTCTATTAACTAACATTTCAACAGTCTAAACTAAAATCAGGATAACTTATTTACAATAATTCCAACATAACCCTCCTGTTTATCCGGATTCTTGTTATAAAATATCATCACCCATGACCTCTTCTTATCCGATTTTCGCATCACAGGATCACAAAAATAACAGAAAACGTTACACTCAGAAGTTAATGCCAGAGTCTTTAGCATCTTGGAACATTTCAGGCAGTCCAGTGAACTGCATTTCCTCCTCGTCCCCAGATGCGTCGGCGTCGTCATCATCCCGTGGTTCGCCTCCAGATGTCAATAAGGCATACATTTCGGATTTGACTGGTTGTATAGCATTTGTTATTAACCTTTCACATAACGCACGAATACAGGGAATGCAGCAACATCCACAAGCTGTGAGAATGGCAGCAAAAACAGCGATTGACATTAAAACTGATACAATCAACTGTTTGTACTCGCCAAACATGCTACCAAATTCACCCCACATTGAGGTGTCGACTCCAGAATGTTCTTTCATCTTGCTGTTGAGGGATCGAAGGCCCTCCAGGGCCTTGGTTAAACTCCCGTCAGCTGCTGTATTGTTAGGGATGAACGTGCAGCATTGGTCGCCAAAGATGGAGCACACGCCACCTTCCTTTGCCAGGATCATGTCAACAGCAATTCTGTTCTGGAAAGCCATCAAAGAGGTAGCCGACAACTGTTCATGGATGGCTGCAAACCCTTCCTCCGTCCTGTTCCCCAGTCGTTGCACATTGTAATGGATGTAGTTGATTCTGTCCACATTTTTGTTAATAGTACACCACCAACACAGGAATGATTCAAAACCAGCTGCCATTTGGTTAGCGAGTTTATACTCATCCGGTACTCCTCGGGGAATCCCGATGCTGTCGATGTAGGTTGGGTCCCCGTCTCCCCATCCAGGAGCGGACCGCTTGGCTCTGCCATTCCAGTGGTGAGGCAAGATGTTTCCTGCCACAGTGACCAACTCAGGAGCAGACATCTTTGTTATGGAAACAGGCAGGAGCAATGACACAGATGCACAATAGCCAGTAGTGTTGAATGGCAACCTGTCGTACAATCTATTATCACCACACCACCACCAGATGTCGCTACGAGCTACCGGTTTGAATGTTATATCAACCGTCAACACTTGTTTACATTGTATACTATTAAGTCGTCCCAGAATCAACCCTTTTCCTATTCTCTTAATGCACGTGAAGTTGGCCCGTGCTATTTTCTTTGAAAACACTGGTTTCTCCTTTTCTTCATCCGCCATTGGAAAAACACTATCCCAGTACGAACAATTTTGAGATGGTACTGGTTTGTTCATCACGTCTACCAGGCAGGTGGAGCTCAATGCTGAGGGTATTACCTGTAGCAATGGTCTGGCCCCCATACATACCACACAGTCTGCTTGCGTCACTTGAGCGGCTTGTTCCGCCATTAGGAGCCAATTGTTATCTAATCTAGAAATTCCTGTCGCAAATTTAAACAAATCATCCACCTCTGGTTCAACGTATATTTGTGGCATGTCTGGAAACTTTGATTTCGGCCCAGGAGTTATTTCTTTGCTAGGTTCAACAATTGTGGTAGTGACGTTTGGACAGAACGTTATGGGCACGCATGGGTCTTCCTGATGTTCTCTCCAGACACAGAGCATCAGCCCGTGGCATAGCTGTTTGTTTGTGTAGCCCTTCAATTGTTCGGGCTCGCCGAGTGGCACCTGAGTGGTATTCAAATTTAACAACAAACTACTTTTTGTTCTTGTCAGGGTTACCTGTTTTTTCCACCTGGCCCCTCTCTTGGAGAACCCATACGAACCTCTTGACCACTTCCCAGTTGTAGCCGCCACGTCACCCCACCAGTGACCCGATTTCTTTGCCCCAGCACTGTCCAAGTAAAAATCATACCCGCTCCAATCATTCAGCCGATATCCCCCTATCTTGAAATTTTGGTCAAATGTAATTACTGCCTCAGTTCTGTTGGTTTGGTAACAATAATACAATTGGTAAGTATAGGTATCATCTTTGCGATCTGTCGTTTTGCATGGATTCTTTATCACCTTCCGTGGTATTCTAGAGGGATTTTGATAGTAATGTACCCCTCTTTTTTGCAAATTGAGTGACTTTTCATGTAACAATAAAATTACTACTATTATTATTCCGATTGTTCCTCCCACCGCCAATCCTATTTTGTGTACCCGGGTGAATATCATGCTGGTAGATTGTAATCTCTCCTAATGCCAGACCGGAGCTGTTGACGTCTTCACCGGGTTTGAGATGACTGTAAACTAAAATTACAGCCCCCTTTGTAGTCGGACTTCCTCCGGAGGCGGGTGAAAGATTACAATGCTACTACAGCAGATACCACAGCGCGATCACTACAATACAAATAACGACGGTTAGGTTGAACACAATGATCGAAATTGTTAACTTAGTCATACTCGATAACCCTTTTGCAATGTGCCAGGTGAATCCAAGTATTTCGTTCTGCTATTTTAATTGCCGTTCCTGTGGTTAATAAAACCTGATAGGGTCCTTCCCACTTAGGCGAGTGCCAGTGTTTCTTCTTTATACTTTTAATCAGGACCCAGTCACCTGGTTCAACTAATTGGTCTTCCTGCAACGACACAGATGGCGTATCTTCATTAGCTTGTTCTGTCAATTCTTTTTGTTTTTGTAGCATTTTTCTCATATAATCCGCAAGATTGCTTTCGTCATCTGTTTCCCAAATATTTTTAAAATAAGGTAATCTGTACTGTCTGCCAAATAAGGTTTCATACGGGGTTAATCCGTTTGTGCTGGTAATGTTTATATGTAGTTTTACTAAGTCTAGGCATTGTGTCCAGAGTCTACCAGTTTCTTCCATACATTTTCTGAGTCTATTTTTTATGGTGCCATTCATTCTTTCCACCAGTCCCGCACTCTGTGGATGATAGGCGCAGTGATGTTTTAAATTGATGTAAAACGCTTGTCCTATTTTTGAAATTATTTGGTTTACGAAATGAGTCCCATTATCACTGTAGATTATTTCCGGAATGCCATATCTCGGTATTATGTCTCTGCATAATGCTTTTGCTACTGTTATGGCATCAGGTGTCTTTGTCGGAAATATTTCTACCCATTTTGAATACGAGTCTATTATTACGAGACAATATTTTTTACCTTCACACTTATTTAGTTCTATATAATCCATATGTATGTGTTGAAATGGATATTCTGGTTTTGGGAATTGACCCCGTTTTGGTCTAAGGTTACCTTGTGCATTGTGTCTTGCACATATTAGACAGGTTCTACAAAAATTTTTTGAATAATTATTAAATCCATAGGTTGTATATATTTGGTTTAACATTCCTATCATCCCTCCTCTTGAGACATGTGATTTACCATGGCTCAAAATAGCTGCCCATTTGTATAGGTTTTTTGGTAGGATTGGTTTACCTTCTGGACATATATATATTTGGTTTTTTATTCGCGCGCCTTTCTTTTCCCATTGTTCTTTTTCTTGTTTGGGTGATTGTTGTTGCATTTCTATAAGAATTTTATCATCCATTTTTTGTTGGTCATTTTCGCTATTTACTTCCATGTTTAGAATTTTTATTTCCCCTTGTGCTGCCTGTTTAGCAATCTTGTCCGCGAAGGCGTTACCCTTTGTTATGGGATCGGTACCTGATGTGTGTGCAGTACATTTACATATTGCTAATTGTGTCGGTAGTTGCACGGCTTGTAATAGTTCAGTTAGTAATTCGGCGTGAGTCACTGGTTTTCCAGTTGATGTGACCATACCCCTATTTTTCCAGTGTTGCGCAAACGTTTGAGTGGTTGCAAACGCATATTGGCTGTCCGTATATATTGTGACCGCCTGTCCTTTCATTAATTTACAGGCTTCAGTAAGTGCCACTAATTCTGCAGCTTGTGCTGAGAAATGTTGCGGTAACGCTGCTGCTTGTAATATTACTGTTTGAGTTACTATGGCGTAGTCGGTTTTTGTTTTCCCTTTATCATCTTTTTTCGAGGACCCGTCTACAAATATTATTTCTCCATTTTCTAGCGGTGTATCTTTAAGATCTGGTCTACTTTTACTCTTTTGTTCCGCTAATGCTTCGCAATCGTGTTTTTCACCTTCCTCCTCTGTGGGAATTAGTGTTGCTGGATTGAGCACTGTACACCTTTCTATTTTTAGATGCGGCTGAGACAATAGTATTGACATGCAAGACAGATGTCTTGCCGGTGACAGAAAACTCATTTTTGTTTGTAAGAGTAGAGCTGAGACCGCGTGGGGAACTTTTAAAACTAATGGGTGGAACAATACCACCTCAGCGCTTACAGTTACCGCTAGTGATGCTGCGACCACTGCTCTAACACAATGTGGCAGTGCACAGGCCACTGCATCTAACTTTGTGGAATAATATGCCACTGGTCTCAGCTTCTCGCCATATTTCTGAGTCAATACCGATGTCATGAAATAATTCTTACAGTCCACCATTTGTACAAATTCTTTAGAATAATCAGGCAACGCGAGTGTGCTACTACTCACTAGCGCCTGTTTCAAATCGCAAAATGCCGTTTCTGCTTCTGGCGTCCATTTCAATTTGTCTGACATTTTTAGTTCTTCTTTATACATCAGGGCTTGCAATGGCGCTGTTAATTCGGCATAAATTGGTACCCAACATCTGCAGTAATTTGTGAGCCCTAAAAAGGACATCATTTGCTTTTTTGTAAGTGGCTTCGGTGCTTTTAGGATTGCCACCTTTCTTTCTTCTAAAATTGTTCTGCCCCCCGCGCTTAACTGGTGACCCAAGTATTTTACCGCTTTTTGGCTGAATTGTAACTTATTTCTGCTGATTTTATGACCTTCTTCAGCTAAGTGTTTTAGCAACGCTAATGTGTCTTTTTCGCATTGCTCCTTGGTTTCTGATGCAATTAAAATGTCATCTACGTAAGTCATTATTTGGCTACTTTTTGGCGGCTCGAAGGTTGCTAAATTTGCGTTTAGAGCTTGAGAATATATAGTCGGACTTTCGCAGTAACCTTGCGGCAGTCGAGTGTATGTATAACGTTTTCCTTGGAACGTGAACGCAAACCAAAATTGACTGTCCTTATGTATTGGTACCGAAAAAAATGCATTGCTGATGTCCACTACCGTAAAGTATTTTGCGTTTGGGTTTAGCGAGTTTAACAATGTATATGGATCTGCCACTGTTGGGGATCTTTGAATTACTGCATTATTTACCGCTTTTAAATCTTGGACCATTCTCCATCCATTTGATGGAGCAGCTTTTTTTACTGGGAATATTGGTGTGTTACACGGAGAGTCGACGCATTCTATTAATACCCCTGCTTTAAGTAAGTCGTCTATTACAGGTTTTATCCCTTCTATTGCATCAATTTTAAGTGGGTATTGTTTTACGCGAGGTTTATATTCAGTTTTAGGTCGGATTAATACAGGTTCTGCACCTTTTATGAGTCCTACATCTGTAGGCCCTTTAGACCATAATTTTGCAGGTATTTGTTTTAGCAATTCTTCTTCGTCTTTTGAAAATAATATTTGTCACTTTTGTTTTGGAATTAAGTGTACCCCCGCCTCGACAGTTACTGTCCAAAAAAACGATTTCCGCCACAGCTCAGTTGACGCACTATACCATGTATTAGGCCCCGAGGGCTCCCAGTCATGTGCTTTCTCCCCTATTTCCACTAGCCTGCCTAAGTCTTTCCACTGGGTGTGTTCGGACTTACACAAAGAGATGTATGGTGCTGTATGTAATTTAAAAAGGGCTTGTGCCTTTTCAGGCAAGGCGACTGCGGTTGCAGCATCTGCCAACCCGTTTGTATATAGGTAAGTGACCGTTATTCGAGTAGGGGTGACTTTATCGAGGCTTTCCTTGTACTTTAGATCTGGTTTATTTATATACGACATTCATTGTGACATGTAAATTTTCTGGGGACATACGGTCCCCTTCAAACTGCACCGAATTTATTCCCTCTTGTATTAGACTAGTTCCTGTTTGCATCGGTGGCTTGTTTGGAATGTCCAGAGAATAATAGTAATTTGGCTGTCCCATCCCTTGTAACACGAACACTTGTTCTGGTTTATGTCTAATTATTTTCATGCCACCTGACGTTGGCAGAACGGCCAGGCCTAGCCCCACAAGGCCGTCTCTGCCCAAAAGGTTTACTGGACATTCAGGTAGTATTAAGATTGATAACTGGCATGATTTGCCTTTTGGATCTCTAAGCCAGACTGGTTCTGTCATTTGTACTGATTTTGTGGCGCCCTGTGCTGCCCTAACTATTGCGAAATTTGGGCTTGGTTTTAAGTTTGGTATTGATTCCCTGATTGTGGTTCTACATGCTCCTGTGTCACAAAGGAATTTTAATGGTTTGCCTTGTACCCATATTATCACTTCTGGTCTGACCTTTTCTTCGAATAATATTTCGTCTAAATTCAATATTTCATCTTCACTCCCGATTTGATCCTCATATCCCATTTCTTTTTTACATTCCACTTCTCCCTTGTACCCAATTGGTATCTCATCTATATTTTTGGTAGCCATTTGTTTTGCTCCCTCCCGTTCTAGTCATGCGTTATCACGTCGTTGAGATAAGCGGGGAGGGTAGAATTTGCATTCTTTGGCTGAGTGGCCCTCTTTTCCGCACGACCAGCAGGTCATCGGATTGCCTTCGTGATAAGCTCCCGGTTTAAACCTGAGAACTCCCCCGCTGGCCGCACCCCTGCCGCGACCTCTTCTCTTGCCTCGACCTTTACCGTTCGAATACTGGTGATAATACGCTTCAGTCCCAAAACTATCTTCGTCCCCATAAAAGAAAACTGCTTCTTTCTTTTGCTGTTTTTTATTTTTTATCACTTTTTCTGCATGAAGAGCATGGTTTATGTAATCCCCCAACGTTCCTCCGTTCATTCCTATGTAATGGCGATCAACCCATTGTTTTATTTCTGGCAAAGAATTAGAGTGGAGGGCGTTTTTTAACTGTTGTTTATAGGGGCGCGCATCATTTTCATCATGTTCTAATCCGCTGTGTTGTCTAAATACTTTTTCCATTTTAATTCTATATTCTTCAAATGATTCCTCCAAATTTTGTTTGCATCTTCCTATTTCAGTGTAATTTGATCTTTTCTTATATTTTACTCTGATTCTGTCTAACAACAATCTCACTTGATCATTCAATCCATCTGATTCTGGCGGAAGGATTTTACCTTCGCCATCGGTCGGATTATAAGACCCTTTAACATAGAACCAATCTGATCCCAATTTACACATCCATACTTGTTGTACCTCCATTCCATTTAAATGGTATGAATGTCTGAGGTTTTCCATTCCTGCCTCGCACTCAGCTAAATCTTCCTTTGGGTGTGAAATTCCTTCTACAGCCTTCCTCACATCTTCCTGTGTCCACGTCCTATAAACTCTAACGATGGGTGCCGCGTTTGGGTCACCCGCTTGTGGGTTTGGTAACTCTATCAAAGGATACATGTGCTCCTCTTCCCCCCCTTTTTGTATTTCACACTCTGCTCCTTTTGGTGGGGGTGACAGCACACCTTCCAGTCCCGTTACTAACCCTTTTGACCATTCCCCGATTACGCCTTGGGATCTAGTTTGATGTACTTTTGGATGGGTTTCTTTTAGTTTATATTGTGGAGGGGGTGATCCGGAGATCGCCGTTTCGAGAGTAGTCGGTTCTTGTTGCTGTGCTAACATTTGTCTTACGCCACTATATGGACCCACATATTCATTATCTTCCTTCCTGTGATACATGACCTTTTTTTCTCCCTCTTCTCTTTCCCGCCTTTTCTCTTCTTCTATTTTTTGTTTAGCAACTTTCTCACCCTTCTCCCTTTGCCCTGCTATCCGAAGCCAAAGTTTGGTTTGATCATAACCTCGTTTTTGCATTTTACTTCGTTTTTTGTTACACGATTCTTCGATTTTTTGTTGTAGTTCACGGATATCTTTTATTATTAGTCTACCAGTGAACCCATATTTTTTTACCCAATAACGCAAGGATTCCACCGCGTCGGGATCCTCTCTATGAACTATCTTCCAGTCTTTAGACGCAAGTTCCGAGAGGAATTCCTCTTTTTTACTTGTTTTACTTTGTACTTTACCCATTTTTGAATAAAATTTAGTCCCAGTGGGTCTTTGCACCTATAGTGCACTAACACTGGGTTTAGACAACAGGATGTCGATAAATTCCTTTAGTGGTAAACTCACTTCAACCTTTTCAGGCGGAGTTTCGCGTCTACATACATCCACTAGAGGTCGACATTTGTCTCCTGTTGTTTGATATGAGATACAAATCACCAAATGGTAAAATGTATTTCCAAACACACTTTTTGCACGTTCACTCCTTTTAATTCGCAACCAAGGCTCCGCAAACCTTTACAGAGTTTAATTAGTCTTTTGCAACTAAGGGTGTCTGTTACGCCACGAATTTCTGGTTATTGTTTGTTCAATACAACTTGGACTCCGATATCCTTTACAGAGTTTAATTAGTCTTTTGCAACTAAGGGTGTCTGTTACGCCGCGGATGTTTGTTGTTTGAATTTTACCTGATAGGGCCTAGGATTCTCAGGGCTTATTTCTTTAATTTTACACAGAGTTTAATTAGTCTTTGCAACTAAAGGGGTCTGTTACGCCTTCATTCATTCCTTTTTAAACAAAATTTTACTCACGATTCTCTGCGTCCTCGGTATCCCTTCAACCTTTGGACCCCAGCCCGTAAGGAAGAAACAGTCCTGGAAAAAGGATCTTTATGCTGTGGCCACAGACTTTTCTGGATCTTGCTCACCCGCTGGGATCGTCCGGTATCTTGGAATCCGGCTCGAAGGACCAATTAAATGTTGGGTTCAAACACCAAACATTTGTTTCACCAACCTGAAAAGAAGGAAATCACAGAGAATTTGAGTTATCTTTATTTAAAAAATGAGAGGTTAAGAGACTGCCCCTGTCACAGCCCTTCGAACAACACTCTGAAGAAAATCTCCCCTCGCCTATTCTCTTATTGTGTTTTGGGAGTGTCCAAGTTACAGGAAGTTTCAAGCTGATCAAGGGAGAGATAGTTCTCTCCCAGTTACCAAAGGTTCTTTGATCATGACCATATGCCCCTTCAAGATAACATCTTTATAGTCTTATCCCTGATATCTTGCACCCCTCACAAAACAGACAAACAGACAGGCGTCCGCCCCCCTGGGTAGTTCCTCTTTGTTGAATAAGGTGAAACTTTTCCAGGGGGTCAAGACATCCCCAATTCTATTAACTAACATTTCAACAGTCTAAACTAAAATCAGGATAACTTATTTACAATAATTCCAACAACAGTGACATTCATAACAAGATGGAGAGCCTTCGTTTAATATGGTTAAAAGATCAACAGTAAGCAGGAGATAGTGTGGCCGAGTCGATAATCGTCATGGACTTGTAAGCAAAGCAAGCATCTGAAAAAGACCTCAGCTGAACCCTTCATAGCGAGTCGTGGCTGGTTCGATAATTTAAAAAAAAACAACACTCAGTTCTGAGGCATACAAGCAGCAAGTTCCGACTCGAAAGCTGCGGTGGAATACATTGACATCTTTGCCTCGGTTATCGCAAAATAAGGTTTAAATTAAGTGTAACGTAAGATTAAAACGTATTTTTAAGTGTGTGTATAGTAATGGTAAAAGTTCTCATTTCGTAAGCGCCTTATCCTCACTAGGATCGTGGGGGCTGCTGGAGTCTATCCCAGCTGACTACGGGCCAGAGGCCTGGGGACTATTTGAATTGGCGGCTAGCCAATCACTGGGCACAAGGAGACAAACAACCATTCACGCTCACACATACCTAGCATTTCTCCCTGCATTTCTTTGGAATGTGAGGAAACCGGAGTGCCTGCAGAAAACCCACGCATGCCCAAGGAGAACATGAGAACTCCAAACAGGTGGACCCACCTGGATTTGAACCCAGGTCCCCCACTGTGAGGCCGACGCGCTAACCACTCATCCGCTGGGCCGGCCCAATAGTAAAAGTTAATTTCAGTTAAATTTCAAGTTTGTCATGTTAGTAGCGCATTGCCGTCTCTCTTCTGTCCTCTCCCTCTCTCTCGTCCGCCCACTCTGCGCTATGCCTGTACTGAATGTCACATTTTAGTATTGAAGATCATAACGTCTAGATAGGTACACTGGTACCTCGTCATACAAAATGCTCGTCTTACGGGGGAAATTTCGAATAATTCGCCCGTGATGCGGTCAAAATTTCGTGATGCGACCAAGCCAGGTGGCCATGGCATTTTTTTTTTTTTTTTTTGCATATCTTTCGTGTATAACAATATTTACGAGCACCGGATGAGTTATTCAGACCAGGAAACGCACAACGCGCGGGCAAAAAGAGGGCTTTCTGGGTAATGAAGTATACTCGTGCACACAACACCCATAGGCAATGGCAACCTTTCTCAGAATAAAACTTCATTACCCACAATTAATACGTGGGTAAGCTCAACTATTGTATTTCCTGTTATTCTTTCTAAGGAAAGAAGGTCCCGCGATCGTTCTTTAAAGACTATTTCTCGTTGGCAAGTGGTCGTGCGTTATCCTATTGTGATGACATTTGTATGCGACATTGAAATATTTTGAAGGGTAGACAAAAACAAACTACTCTTGATGCGTTCGTTTTGAAGACTTCGACGGAGCGGCCAGGTGGTGTCAACCCGTAGAACTACGTAAGGTAAAAAAGATTACAACAAATTTAGAATTTAGTTTTGTTTGAAGTTACATTAAACGTTGAGTGTCTGTATATAGTTATCCAAGTTAATTTAAATTTGTTTGTTCGTTTGCGAGTGCATTGTTGCCGTGGATAAAGCCCCCCCGAACAGCCCCCCCCCCCGCCTCTGTGTGTATGTCGTTCCCTTCCCCTCCGCGAAATGCGTCTTATTTTACTTCTATTAAACACATTTTATTACTATCAAACCACTCGTTATTTATTACTTTGTCAATATATTGCGAATTATAAGAAATAAAACATTTTTTTCAATCCAATATCCTGTTTTTGGTGTTTTTTTCAGAGAGTTGGAACGAATTAATTTGTTTCCCATTCATTTCAATGGGAAACTTCCGCTCGAGTTACGAGAATCTTGTCATACGAGCTCAGTCCCGAAACGGATTAAGCTCGTATCTCGAGGTACCACTGTATTTGATACTTTGTGAGTAGGTGGTGAATTATTCATTCATTTATTTTCTGAGGAGGCTATCACATCTGTCTTCGGCCCTGAGGCAGGGGACACCCTGTGTTGGTGGCCAGCGGATCGCAGGGCACAAGTAGAAGGACAACCATGCCTGGGGGCAATTCAGAGTGTCCAATCAGACTACCATGCATGTCTTTGGAATGTGGTAGGAAACCGGAGTACCTGAAGAAAACCCATGCAGGACTGGAGAACATGCAAACTCCACACAGGTGGACCGGCCTGGATTTGAACGCAGGACCGTAGAGCTGTGAGGCCGACGTGCTAACCACTAAACCCGCCACGCCGCCTGGTGGTGAAATAGAACAAATAAAAATATGTTTTCCATTGTAATCTCCTGTTTTTGGTGTTTTTTCCAGAGGAATGGATTTATTTGTATTTAGTTCATTTCTATGGAAAAAAAATGATTTGGGATACGAGTAAATATAGATACGAGCTCGGTCCCGGAATGCATTAAAGTCTGTAGGTATTACTGTATATGCAACCAAACCCAATTGTTCTCCCCTTTTTCATCCATTGTGTGTTCACAAAACCACTATTAAATTTAAAATATTTACCCCCTTAAGACCACTAGAGATAATCCTGCATTATTAAAACACACTGACATTCAAATTGGAGTTTTAAACAGACAGTTGTGATGCTACGGAGAAAAAAAACTGTTTTTCATTGCTGATTCTACACCTATATTTTTTTCATGCACTGTTTCAGAGGATTCAGGGACTTATTTTCCGAATGTGAAAAGGGACCCTGGGCGTTATTTGCAGACCTGTTCTGAGTCTGTCAAGAATTGGTTACAGAGCATGAAGAATGCCGGAAAAGTCCTCCTCCTCATTACCAGCTCCCACAGTGACTACTGCAGGCTCATCTGTGAGCACATCCTGGGGTATGGCTTCTCACAAAACGTTTGCAAATCTTAGTTGAAATTGAACTGATTTATGTATTTTTATTGCAGGGGTTGGTGGGGGGGGGGGGGTCTGGTTATTTATTCTAAGTTACGATAAGATTCAATTGTTATTCAACTGATTTATCCTGCTTATCTCTGACTTGGAATTTGTATTTATTTATTTTTTATTTTTTTGAAAGGTCAGTCAGTGGCTGTAGCTTTCTTTGATAGTGTGGTGTTCTTTGGTCTTCTCTCCGCTCATCTCATCTTCTGAACCGCTTTATCCTCATTAGGTTCGTCGGGGGTGCTGGAGCCTATCCCAGCTGACTCCGGGCCAGAGGCGGGGGACACCCTGAAATGGTGGCCAGCTAATCGCAGGGCACAAGGAGATGGAAAACCATACACACTCACACCAATACCTAGGGGCAATTTAGAGTGTGCAATCAGTCTACCATGTATGGTTTTGGAATGTAGGAGAAAACTGGAGTTCCTGGAGAAAACCCACGCAGGCCCGGGGAGAACCGTGACACACACACATATATATATATATATATTATTATATACATATATATATTTATATATATATATATATATATATTTATATATTTATATATATATATTTATATATATATATATATATATATGTATATATTTGTATATATTTATATATATATATATATATATATATATATATATATATATATATATATATATATATATATGTTGCACTTACTAAAAGCTTTACTGGGTATTTATTAAGAAAATCTGCCGGTGACCAAACGTCCTAGTACCGGGGAGAACATGCAAACTCTACACAGGTGGACGTGACCTGGAATTGAACCCAGGAGCACAGAGCCGTGAGGCCGACGCGCTAACCACTCGCCTCACCCTTCTTTGCTCTTGGATGTTAAAATGTAAAAAATAAAATTCAAGTGTTAAACTGATAATTTTAAACTTATGTTATATTTGACTTTTGAGACACTACTTGGGCAATTTTTGCTTTCACTTCAAGCTGTTACAGTTACTCACTGCAATTGATTTGTGCTATTTACATTGATGTGTAAGATGGGGATGAATATTTATTCATCCATTCATTCATTTTCTGCACCACTTATCCTCACGTGGGGAGCCAAATATTGGCACCGGCCGCGGGACACCCTGGATTGGTGACCGCTCACACTCATACTCAGGGGTAATTTAGAGTGTTCAACCAGCCTACCATGCAGATTTAGAGGATCTGGGAGAAAATCGGACTATCTGGAGAAAACCCATTCAACCCCGGGTAGAACATGCATACTCTGCAAAGGAAGGTCTGAATTTGGGATTGAAACCTCGATTTCAACTCTGTCAGGCCAATGCACTAACCACTCAACCTCAAGGCCGCCTGGTTGAATATTTAGTTAAATAAAAATGATGTTAAATCAAAACAGAAATTACATATTTCATCATGTCTTTAAAAAATACTCCTATCACATTTATTTTTTATTTAATTTGACCAGTGATTGAGAAGATTGAGTTAATTGAACGTTAAAACACACGGCAATTGGCTGGCCAACAATTCAGTGTCCCCCCCGCCTGCTTACTGATGTCAGCTGGGATGGACTCCTGCACTCCCCACGACCTTTTTGAGGAAAAATGGTACAGAGAGGAATGAAATAATTAATACTTAAACACACAAAATCACACCACTTACAAGAGCAGACATTGTTTGACAATCGTGACATCAGTCACAACAAACGCTGACATGCTAGAAATAGGTGAAAAGTATCTGAAAAAATAGCCACATGGGTGTTTATAGTTACCGTTTCAATCTGTCACCATCTCTCTCCTTACTCCGTCTGAGCAACACAAAGACCCCTGAAATTCCCAGCTATAAAGGTTGTTTCCGCCGTAGCCATGTGTAGCACAATTAGTTGACATTTTTGAAAATCTGAGATGTTCGCATTTGATTGGCTAAAATAGTAAAGGTGTTCAAAAATGTCTAAGAAAGGCCTCTTGACCATCAAATATTGTCTTTTATTTGTGTTTCTCTCCACTATTAGATTCCGGGAAAATTATATTCCATGTTTTTACTTTATTAAACAAGATTCCTTCTGTCGGGATGTTGGTTTTCTCATGGGATACAAAACTGAAATTCTGTCATAAATCACCAATAACATGAGATTGTACTTTACATTTTTTTAACCAGAGGCTGAATGTGTTCTCACCACAAATTTATGTACAAAAAAGAGCTGAAGCTTCAGGAAAAAACATCTTGGTGGTCAGTAAATATAACTTTTATAGACCAAGCACAGGGGGAAAATATGGAATCACTCAATTCTGTGGGGAAAAAAAATTAATCAATCCTTTTTGTGTTGAAAATATGGACACATCCCATTGGGTGGTAGTAGATGCTCTTTCTCTCGACGTCAGTGTTCGGGACAGTCTACAAGGAATCAATTCTATGTGTATTACTTACCCCACATAAGATGGGACACTTTGGAATGGTGTGTCAATATAAAGTAACACGGCAGACGCATTGATCGTTCCGTATACGTATTTGCTACAGTCGTATCTCTACTTACGAAATTAATTGGTTCCAGATTTTTTTTCAGAACTTGAAAATTTCGTAAGTAGAGCATTATGTTAAATGTAAATTTTCTTAGTCGTTTCACGGTCCTCACACAACTACCAACTAAATCAGGACTGGTGGAAAGGTTTCCTCTTGGGTTGAAACAAAAACCTGCACCCACTGCGGCCCAATGTAGAATGAGATGCCCTTTCTATCAAAGCTGAAAGCCGTCCACTTTGTAGTACATTTTAGATTGTGTACGTGTGTGCGTGCCGCGTTGCATTTGTATGGTTTTTAATCGCTTCATAAGGGGAATTGCAATAATTAATAAGGGGAGCATTTAGCCAAGGTGGACAGGTATGTAAGACAGAATCTTGAAACATGGATAGTAGTTGGTGAGATAGCCAATTAAATTGAATTGAATGCTTTTATTGTCATTATATGAGATAACATGAGAGCGATGAAATGAGAGCCTAGTAGAGGGTAGGGAAGTTCTAAAGTGAGAATCAATGCATCTGCGACAATATTTTCAAAATAAAATAAAGGATAAGAAAATGCATTTACTTTTTGGGGGATTTCATAACTTGGATTTTTTTCGTATCTTGAGTCACTCATTTGCATATAAAACATTTTGTAACCTAAAAATTTCTTACCTAGAGGCATTTGTAAGTAGAGGTAGGATACACTATGTATTGTCGTACACAAGAAAGCATCCCTTCAAAAAAGCCTTTAGTGGTGGTCTTTGCTCCTCTTTAATTGAAGAAATGAAGTTAATTTCATACAAAATTTAGGAAACTATCTACAAGCACCGCTTTGTGCCCTGCCATAGTATTTGCTGGTCACCTCTTTTTCCTGATTGGCTTGGTTCTAAGTGTGCATGTGCGTGTGACCGTGCGTGTGACTGTGCGCGTGACTGTGCGTGTGTGCGCGTGACTGTGCGTGTGTGCGTGTGTGTGACTGGGCGCGCGTGTAATGTTAAGATTCTCTCGCTACGTTTTTCCAAACCATGCATTGTAGTGTTGAATTTTTTTATGGTGGGCAGAAATGGCTATCTGAATCCAAATAGAGGAGTGATTGAATTTCTTCACATTCTCTCAAAATCAATATTTTATTTGTTAATGCTGAAAGCAGAGATGATGTATGAACAGTTTTCCATGATGTGCCTAAACGCACCGCGTGGCTGATTGGTCATAAGGTAGGACCCCTTTCCACGTCATTTACAAATGTCATTTTCGGAAGACTTTCTGCCAGCAAGTATCCAGATGCACCCACCCACACATCCATCCATAAACCACGCTTTATAAGGATTATGGAATAGAAAAAGCGTGATATATGGATGGGTGGGTGTTTTATATTAACATTCTCACGCCACGTTTGTCCAAACCGTGCATCGTAGAGAGTTGAAATTTTATAGTGGCCAGAAACAGCTGTCGGATCCTAATAGACAAGTGATTAAATTTCTTTACCTTTCTTTTGAAATTGACCATCAGTTTTCCTTACTTTTTTCTAAAAGGCATATTCCTGCTTCTGTATACCTGTACATAATTGTATACACGTTTGCTGTGCTATGCGTGTAACTGAAATTTTCCTTTCTCATCCAACCCGTTTTTCAAAAGAGATTTTTTTTTATAGCGCAGCATAGAAAAATGCAAAAAAAAGAGTTGGAATTCTTTGTGGTGGCTAGAAACGACTGTCAGATCCTAATAGTGATTGAATTTCTTCACCTTCTCCAAGTGTGTAAACTCAACTTTTATTTTTTACAGCTGAAAGCAGAGTTGATGTATGAATTGTTGTTTTTACATGATATGCCCTAAACGCACCGCGTGGCTGATTGGTCCGAGTGAGTTTCTAGGTGCTCCCGGAACACTTTTTTTCCTGTCGTGACTGGAGTTATAAAACATCCAACCAGTGGCGGTCGGTGCATTTTCTCGTAGCGCCTTCAATGTATCAATCCAACCCTCAAAAACTTTTATGGCTATAAAACCTCTACTGCAGCTAGAGATGCGACATATAAAAATATTAATAAATCAATGCACAAAAATGGGGTAAAATCCACTTCCTAGCAGCATTTCATGATTAAATACAAATACTGGAGCTTTTCAGACATTAAAACCAGGCCAGGGGAGCGATTTTCCCGGCAAAAGACTGCAATGAACGTCAATGGCGTACGGGCAAACATTGCCCAACAATGGGGTAAAATCCAGCCAAAAACAGCATTTATTGATTAAATACAAATACTGGAGCTTTTTAGACATCAGAACCGGGCCCGGAGTATCATTTCCCTGGTAAAAAGACAGCGATGAACGTCGATACGTCCATACGTGAAATGACAAAAAAATGCACTAAAATTAGGTAAAATCCACTTCCTAGCAGCATTTATTGATTGAATACAAATACTGGAGCTTTTGAGACATTACAACCAGGCCAAGGGGGTGATTTCCTCGGGAAAAGACAGCGATGGACGTCAATGGCGAAACGGCAAAAATTAAACTGGGGTAAAATCCACATCCTAGCAGCATTTAGTGATTAAATACAAACACTGGAGCTTTTCAGATATCAGAACCGGGCCCACAATTGAAATATTATTTAGGAATACAGACGCTCCCCTACTTACGAACATTCAACTTACGAACAACGGTACATACGAACATGTCTGCAAATTGCGTTTAAGTCGAAAAATGTTCGTAAGTCCAATTTTGTATTTCGCGCCTTTTTCAGAGTAGTACTTCTTTCCGCCGCTAATACCGACGCCTGGCGCTGTGAGAGCTCAGCTCACCCAGCATCTACCTTCTTCTTCGTTGCAATGCGGAAGTGCGTGAATGTATCTCCAGTGTGCAAAGAACCTTTTTCATTTGTATCATTAAATATCTCGTGCATCCATTATTGAATATGGTTGGTAAAAAGCTAAAGGCTTCTATTGAGGGAGTTGCAAGGAAGAGGCAAGCCATTTCATTTGAAACGAGTTTCAATAATAACGAAGCTTGATGCGCGTGAGTGGTGAGCGTTGCACATATATGTACAACTTGAATCGTTCGACCGTCAGTACCATTTATAAACAGAAAGATCGAGCAGCAGGACCCAAATATTGAACTTTGTACAAAGTTTGCAAATCAATTGAATGATGCCATACAGTGCTACCGCATCATTTATGATGAAAAAAAGAACACTGCAATCGTCGTTAGATCGCTTCTTTCGGCCAGTTTCTAATACATAAATCTCTCTCTATACAGTACTGTACATATTCTCTCCATTTTATTAAATGTTTTTTTTCCAGTACAAACCAATGTGTGTTACTTATACAAGCCTTAAACATACAAATGCACTTATATCAACCTTCAATATACTTATATAGGCCTTAAACATAAATTATAATACAAAATATAGCACTGAATCAACTTACAAACAAATTCAACTTATGAACAATCGCTCGGAACCTAACTCGTTCGTAAGTAGGGGAGCGTCTGTATAGCCATATTATACTCACCAAAAATTCTTTTTAACTGTACACAATATCCATCCTCTTTTCTTTCTTCCTTCTTTCCTATCGCCATCGAAGCTAATGATGAAAGTCGAGCCTGTCCTGTCATATTTCCGGCATAGTCCGTTTTGAAAATGGCTTTAAATCAACACAACAATATATTTGCTTGTGCAGCTAAGTTAGCGCACTGAAAGTGGCGCACACACCATTTTCCCGGCTGTAACAGGCTTGCTAGCTTCGGAGTTGACCGCCCTTTCTTAATGATGTCCATTTTTTTCTGGAAAAGTCCATCTGGAAAATAGCTTTGTGAGCAAATCTGCAACAGAATCCATTTGTTTTTGCCTCTGTCGGCCATTGTGGGTGGAGTTTGCGATCTCTGGCTGCCTCACTATGGCTTTGGCCCGCCTACTAGCCAATCATAGTTGGTGAAAGCAATGACGTATCCCAGCCAGCAAAATACCAATGCGAATGAAAAAGCATTGTGGGGTTGCCAACTCGAAAACTGATTGGTTAAAAGCAACAGTCTAGTTTAATGCAGCAGAGCCCGCAGAACTGATTGTGAAGGCTTTGAGGCAGATCTGATCTGGCAACAAATAATGGCTGAAATGTGATTGGTTAAATGCTTCAATATGAAAACGCACATCTGGAAGCAGTGCAACCAGGGGGAAAAGCAATGATAGGAAGCTAACAGACTATTTGGAAGAATAAGTATTGATGGACAAAATATAATATGATTCAGATATTTCTTAGGCCAGCAGAGAAGGCCTTGAAGGCCCTGACGGCCCGCCACTGCATCCAACCATCCATAAATCACTCTTAATCTATTCTCTAATCCTTATAAAGGGTTATGTACGCATGAATGTGTGTGCACCTGGAAATTCGCTAGCGAAAATTCTTCCCAAAATGACGTTTGTAAATGACGTGGAAAGGCATCTTGCATCAGCGCATCAAGCACCATCGTCTCACTGAATCTTTCCGTCACGACATGGAAAAAAAGTGTTTCGGGAGCAGGAATAGATAAAGTGTGATTTGTGGGCCAGAAACGGCTGTCGGATCCTAATAGACGAGTGATTGAATTTCTTCACCTTCTCCAAGTGTGTAAACTCAATCTTTTATGTGTTACACAACCATTTTTCAAAAGAGAATGTTTTAATAGCGCAACAATTGTCTTTTGGTTCCCACTATAACACTGATGTCCTTCAGGTATTTATCAAAGTTCTAAGATATACTTGAAAATGTTTTTATACTCTACATAAAACTTAATTTGAGAAATACTTCTCTCGACAGCTCAGGCAAGTCTCGTTTATCCAAGTTACATGACAACGAATTTGCATAGATAACACTCTGAGGCCCAAACAGCTGGCCTAGGTTAGCCAAAATGGCTGCTCGACAGCTCAGGCGAGTCTCGTTTATTCAAGTTACATGACAACAAATTTGCATAGATAACACTCTGAGGCCCAAACAGCTGGCCTAGGTCAGCCAAAATGGCTGCTCAATGCTAAACAGTATGTAACAGCATTAAATGCATCTTAAAACATGATTAAGATAATTGGTTCAACACAATAACTCATGTGTTCAGCCACTAATCAAGGGTTGTTCTTTTCTTGTTGTAGGAAGGACTTTGAGGAGCTTTTTGATGTCATCATCACAAATGCCCTCAAGCCTGGTTTCTTCTCTTTAAAACCGCTACAGAGGTCCTTCAAGAACCTTGGTGGGCACTTATTAATGCATTAAAATAGATCAATGTTGTATGTAGGGATTGCAAAAGATTCTGCCACAAAAAAATTGTGGCGGGGTATTTTTCAGATAAGTATCAGTTTTTCTTTTAATATTGCTTTGTTCCGTCTTGCTCGTATACTTTTAGGCACCATATCGTGTATATTTTTACACACCTATTAAACCATTGAATCTTGTCACAGTATTGAAGAATAAATGATCAAGATTTACAGTACTAAAATTGGGAAAAAACATGTAATGTTGCCGTCAGCTTTCTTTAAAAAACGATCACATGAGAGAGCCAACAGATGGCATACGCCTCATCGCACAAGGAGAATTTAGACCTTATTGGTTTTTATCATGGAATACAAAATTTTGAGTTGGAAATTCCCTAAAACATGAGACATGGATGCATCATGAGTACCATGGACATCCATGGATTTAAATATCTTACATTTACTTTATGAGTAAACCTGGCGATTAAAATCTGATAGTTAAACATCTGAAATTAAAACCAGGATCTTTTTAATGGTGCACTTTGGAGGATGCTGGCTCAGAAAACCGCGTCTTGTGTTTTGGTTCCCATGCCATTCACTGGGACAACTAGCCCACATGCTAACCATCTAGCCCCGGTTTATTTTACTGCAGTTTAGCCCAAAAAATAACCCAACTCATTGGCCAAAAATCATTTTCACTTGGTCAAAGCAGTCTTGAGGAAAATATTCGGATTAAAACAACATAATAGATTACCTATGAGATGCTACATCCTTCTGTTTCTAATTATTAAGTTTATCCTTTGGTCGGAGAGAAAAAAAACAGACGTTTCAATTGATAGTGTTCATGTTGTTCTAATTTCTTACACAACAGTAAAATGATTTAATTTCTTGGAAAAAATAAACCAAAGTAATGCGCTGGCCAGCACATTAATACAATTAAACGGAAGAGTACGGAATGCACGAGAACGCCCGTTATGACGTCCATCCGCCGCAATTCTGCAATATTTTTGAAACAGCGAAATGAGATTAAAGCTGTTATTTTGCGCATCTTGGTTTATTTTGGTGCTCGGATGATTCGCTGAAAGACGTTTCGCCGACGGACGTTTGACAGAGGGACAGTTCGCCGAATGGACGTTCCACCGAACGGTCAATCGGCCGAACGGCCGAACTGAGCTTCCGCCGAGCGGAAGTTTCGCCGGCGCGCTCGCCCCACCCCCGGATCGTGTGTGTACAAGTTTTTCAACCTCGGCCCGCGGGCCATTTACGGCCGTTACAGATAATTCATTTAGGAATAACTAGGGCATGTACTGCCTGCCCCCCACAATAATAAGGGCATGTACTGCCCCCCGCTGGGCATATTTCTAAATACAAGTACACAGCATATAATGACAGCACTCATGTTAATTTCATCCTAAAACAGCATTTAATGATCAAATACAAATACTGGAGCTCTTTGGACATTAGAACCAAGCCCAGGGAAGTGAATTCCTCGGTAAAATGTCGCGATAAGGCAAAAAAACGTCTAAATATATACGACCAATGTTCCCTCTAAGCTGCGCGCTGTGCGCAATTGCGCACTACTCTCGTCTTCTCTGCGCAGCAGCAATCATATGGCACGCAGTAAAAAAAAAAAAAAAAAAGAATTTTTTTACCCCTTTCCCCATGATGGCGCCGTTTAAGCGGCAGCCAGTGGCAGTAGCTCTGTCCACTCTTATGTTTTTCGTGTTTTACAGCATGTTTTACATGAAAAATTAGAGGGAGCATTGACATGCACCTGCTTGTGGCAGGTGTGATACTGGTGTGCCCATAGCGAGCAATGATGATGTCGTGACCGGATGATTCGCCTAAAGACGTTTTGCCGACGGACGTTTGACAGACGGACAGGTCGCCGAAGGAACGTTCGTTCAAACAGCGTTTAATGATTAAATACAAATACTAGTATTTGTTGGTTTAATGATTAATTACAAATACTAGTATTTGTATTTAATAATTAAACGCTGTTTTCAGCTGGATTTGACCGAATTTGAGAGCATTTTGAGCCGTTTGGCGAATGGACGTATATGGACGTTTTTTTTGCCTCCATCGCGACATCATCGCGACATTTTACCAAGGAATTCACTTCCCTGGGCTCGGTTCTAATGTCCAAAGAGCTCCAGTATTTGTATTTAATCATTAAATGCAGTTTTAGGATGGATTTGACCCGATTGCTCTCATTTTACGGCTCGGTTCTGCTACATCTGCCCGCCCAAGAGTGCTTATTCCCGGACTGCCATGCCTGACCAAGAGTGCTTACTCCCGGGCTGCCATTGATGGTAGACTAACATTGATTTTTACTATAATTTGGACAACACCGGCGGCGGGCTGGATTAAAAATCCTAACGGGCCGTAGATGGCCCGCGGGCCGAGGTTGAAAAACTTATACACACACGATCCGGGGGCGGGGCGAGCGCGCGAATCCCGTTTCGGCGAAACCTCCGTTCGGCCGAATGAACGTTCGGCGGAACGTCCATTCGGCGACTTGCCCGTCTGTCAAACGTCCGTCGGCGAAACGTCTTTAGGCGAATCATCCGAATACCGATGATGTCGCTCACACTGGTACTCAGTGCGCTCAGGGAGGTTGTCTTTCTGCTCAGACCAACGAAAAATTAGAGGGAACATTGTATACGACCATTCGTCAAACGGCAAAAAATGAGAGAAAATGATACGAAAATTATGTATTTATGTCCTAAAAAGAATAACAAGCATGCAGCATCCATTCGTGTCGAAATGCAGGTTAACAAGAGGAAGCTAACAGTAGGTAATATAGAAAGAGCACATGAACACGTTAAGACACATCTCATAACCACAAAATAAAGAATTCGGACAACATTAATCAACAACAAACATTAACGTTTTATGATTTCTTCCACATGCCTCCCTGCATCAAGAAACTGGTAGCACTGTACTTCAGCGACCTGCAGATGTGCTTTGCCCTCCAGGAATTCACCACCGGGTGGCAGCAGCTAAAAGTGGGAATTGCAATGGGGTATGCCATATCTCCAATACTCTTTGTGGCAGCCTTTGAGGTAATCCTCTTTGAAGCAAGACAAATGGTTGGAGGAATTAAATTACCATCTGGGAAAAGGTTACATCACCAGCCTCCTTCAAACATCTGCATGCACATCTTGACTGCTGAAGAGGATGGTCAAGTTGACTTCATGGGCTAGGATGAAGATCAAATCCCGTACCCTGTCACTCAGAAGAGGAGTCAGAAACGAACACACCACTTTTGTCGTTGGGTGAGAAAGAATTCCCCTCCTCTCTGAGCAACCCATCAAAAGTCTGAGGAGGCAAGTACACTGTAGAGCTGTCTGATAATCAGATGGAGAGGACCATCATGAAACAACTCACTGATGGCCTGTCAAGGATTGACCAGAGCCAACTCCCTGTAAAGTTCAAGGTCTGGTGCTATTTATGTTTTTACTGGGAAAACGCACTTTGTGGAGTATTACCACCAATTTCGTTATACGCAGCTGTGTATAATGACAATAAAGGCTTTTGATTTGATTGATTGAGAAAAATTAGTGATGGGCTGTCAAGACCAGAGCCAACTCCCAACTGCAACTGCCACTGCAGCCTATCAGTCTGGGCTACAGGTAAGAGAAGTCTAGGCTGGTTCTCAAGCTTAGAGGGTCCACTAACCAGTCAGTAAGGAACGCCAACATCAAGGTTCCCACTGGCCAGAGGTGCAACACACAGGCTGAGGTTGACCAAGCCGTCAATAGACTGCAGCATTAGGAGATCATGGGCAGAGTCCAGGCAGGAATAGCGCCATGATTTTGGTCCAAGGCTAACTGTAAGGAGAGGAAGGAGATGGTGGTGGCATAGGTGACAAGGATGGGGGAAGAGCGCTATAAGTTGAAGGCTGTGTCGCAGGGCCGACAAGAAAGCTGGACGACCTGGGAGGGAGTTGTCAACCGAAACATCAGTTGGTGCGACCTGTGGAAGATTCCATCCCACAGGCAAGG
The DNA here is from genome assembly GCF_051989625.1 of Stigmatopora argus. Lineage (NCBI taxonomy): Eukaryota > Metazoa > Chordata > Actinopteri > Syngnathiformes > Syngnathidae > Stigmatopora > Stigmatopora argus. Next base: position 2,278,135 of record NC_135405.1, on the reverse strand, counting down.
ATCAGCTTCCTCATTCGCGCAACTTACAACACACTTCCCTGTCATCGCAACCTCCACCAATGGTTCGAGAATGAGGTATGCTGCGCACTTTGTAACGCTCCCAATCCCAGCCTCCAGCACAATTTGTCAGGCTGCAAGACTGCTCTTGCTAAGGGGCGCGATAGATGACGCAATGACCAGGTCCTGAGGAAACTAGCTGAAGTGCTGAAGGCATGCCAGCAAAGCAGCAAAAAATCACCACCAGCAGAGAACCACACCAACTTCGTCACGGAAGGGGGTGAAAGAGATATGATAGGTTTATGCTGACATGTCAGCCATTCACAGTTTGTATGAGAACAATGCTTTTATACTCACAAAATCTGATATAATCTTACAAGGTACACCAGGCCAAGAGAGGCCCTTTTTCCATGGTCAGGAGTGGGACATGAGGGTTGACCTCAACAGGCAGCTCCGATTCCTCACGGAGATCATCACTACATCAGTCTGCCCAGACATTGTGGTATGATCCTCCAAGGCAAGAGCAGTGCACCTCACAGAACTAACTGTACCATAAGAAGAGGGGATTGAGGCCGCCTTCGAGCGCAAGAAGGCCAAATACTTGGAGCTGGCAGCTGAGTGCCAGGAAATTGGCTGGAAGTGCACCATCTACTCAGTCAAGGTTGGCTGTCAAGGCTACGTCGCACTGTCAACAACACGCCTCATGAAGGATGCAGGGGTGACTGGAGGCAACCTGAGGAAGGCCATAAAAGAGCTGGCAGAGGAGGGAGAGAAAGGCAGCTTTTGGTTCTGGCTGAGGAGGTAGGACATGAGCTGGGGAAACAACAACTAACCCCAACAACAGCTGCAGGAGGCAACAGCTATCAGCTGCAGGGGGTGACAGGGAGACGTCTCTGTCACTGCTCCACCAGCGAAACATCAATGAATTGTGTTTCCTGGCTGATGACCCTGCAGTTGACCCATGGGCACCAGAGGAGGTGCGACAGGCAGCAAAGCCAAGCGGGATAAAACACCTACCTGTACATCAACGGAATTTCATTTTTCACCCATTTTAATTCTCGCTACTGGTTCTTACCTGTTTGGATTTAAATTGGCCTTCTGCAGTGCTGGTCCAAAGCTATCCGAAGACGATTGGCTTTGACGACTTTTAAAAATGTTTCTATAATTGCAACAGACAAACGTCGTCAGAGCGGGCAATTGCACGACTCGTGAACACTTTTTCTGGATGTGTTTTTTCTACGAAGACAGTAAGTTCATGAAATTGTCCAGCATTTCTTTGATTTTTGCTGTTGGAATGATCGTTGCTTCCTCCTCCACCTTTTCGCTATACCTCCTCTATTGCCGAGTGTTGCATTAACTCTAGTTCCCTCAGCTACTCCGTTGAGTTTGTTTTTGTGCCCCTCGACCAACTCGTCAATGTCCTCCTCGCTGACCACGTTTTTCATTCGTAATGGAATTTTTTCTGGGAGGCATGATGATAAGAACAGAAGAAGCTGCTTTTTCCACACTTGGAAAAACTCAACAAAAACACACTTCATAACTCTGTGACGATGAACGGCGGTCAAAAGTACATAAGAGAATCTTGATACATGGATAGTGGTTGTTGTGAGACAGTGAATGAGTGTAGAGCAGGGGTGGACAAACTATTCGACAAAGCGTGCAGGTTTTCATTCCGACCCATTGAGAGGGCACCTTTTCATCAATCTGGTGTCCTGACAATTAGTGGATTGCAGCCAGGTGCTTCTTGTTTTCTGCAGAAATCTCATTGGTTACATTGTCTGTGCTATATCGGTTGGAACAAAAACCTGCACCCACACCGTCCAGAACCGGTTTGCCCATCCCTGGTATAGAGTATTGAGATTGTGAAGCATCCGCGACAATTTCAAAATAAAATAACGGAAATGGGAAATGTATTAATGTTTGGGGGATTTCGTAACTTGGATCTTGTTTTCCTATCTTGAGGCACTCATTTGCATATAAAAGCGTTCGTAACCTGAATATTTCCGAAGTAGAGGTACGACTGTACTATGATCCTCGCGCCACATCTTCAAAAATGTTTTTTTCTACATTGATTCTTGCCAAAACTAACTGGTACCAGTTGGAAACATTATATCCTGCACAGTGGATGACAGCAGAATTTGTTTTAAGAATAAATTCTGAGTCTCAACACTAGAACTTCCATTGGCCAGAAATTTGGGCATTACACCTAGAAATACCAAGGACCGGCCTTTCGGCCGAAACCTGAGGTGTGAAGAGTCCTTTGGTTATTCAAATGAGGTAGCTCCGAAGCCTTTCCTTCTACTGAGCAGAAACTCTTATTATGCTAATTGAGGCGTACAACAGGAAGGAACATTTGAGTCACTGTGGAACTTGTCTTTGTCCTCTCTTGTATTATTTTGAAAAAGTGTGCTTTCTGTCATGTTACTTGTTTTCTTGTCTTCTTTTGGGGGACAGACCTGGCATCTTTTGTGTTGCCTTGACCCTATGTCCACTGGATCCAAATCGGGTTGATTGTACAGACGTTTGCCTACACATCAAAGTGCCCAAATTTCGCACACCTGGTCTTCACCCAAGATGAGGAAAAGTCGCACATCTTCATGAGGAAAAATAAAAAATACATAACCAGTACTTTTGGTAACACAAAAACTGAAAGGGGTCAAATTGACCCCTAACATAATATAAACATGTTTTTTATATTCCCTTTACCTAATAATAATAAAATACTTATTTTTAATTTATAACAGTTTTGATTAGATGTGTATTAAAAATTGAGAAATTGTGTGTTCTGTAGGGTGAAGGCTTTTTCAACATGAGAAAACAACTTCCTTCCCCCTGCTGATTCCTCAGCTACAGGCTACATTTACATTTAAGTGTTGCCATTCACAGCCGACAGAGGTGTTAAAATGTAAATAGGTACATTTTTTATGAGCTGCAGAGTTAAAGCGGAGGCCACAAAACCTTGGGTTTTCCAGTGTTAAAGGTTTGCCAAATTTTAAAGCACACCTAATTTAAAGCAATATTACTTCATAAAGACCATTCTCAGCCATCTGGACGGTCTGAGCTGCTAAGTAATTCCTATAGAACAGTCAGGTGGCACTCTTATTATAGATGTTATTTTTGTAGCTTTTTCTGTTACGTGCTTTGATACTTAATATATGCACATGTTGTTAAAGCACAGTCAAAAGACATTTTAGTTGAGAATTCTCATATTCATATTTTCCTGTTTCTGACCCAGTGAATGATGTGGAAGAGAGTGAGGATCTTCCATCTCTGGACAAACCTGGTTGGTACTCCCAAGGCAATTGGATGCACCTTCATGAACTGCTTAAGACCATCACTGGAAAATCAGAGCCCAAGGTATTCACAATTTCCTGAAAATTAACATCCAGACCGCTTCACATTTGGTTGCGAATTGTTTCAGTGGCGGTTGAACCTTGGTCTGATGAAGCCAACAGAACTAAATCATCTGCAAAGAGCAGAAATGCAATGCTGAGGCCATCAAACCGGTCCCCTCAACGCCTCAGCTGCATCTAGATATTATGTCCACAAAGTTTATGAACAGAATTCGTGACATAGGGCAGCCATGCCAGTGTCCAACTGTCCGGTCCACGATGAATATTCACAAGGTTGAACACAAGTAAGCACGGCAAGACAGATGAGTGAGATTTTGACGCTTCTGCAGAAGGAGAGCACGGAGGGAGAACAGACTTACTCTGCGTAAGACTCCGGTCAATCTTCGACTGTTTCCGTTCTCCAATCTCCGACTCTACTTTGTGCATCAACAGTTTAATTAGGGCAAGATTGCGTGACATACAAAATCTTTATGACAAAGATGCAGGGCTGTGATACGGATGAAGGCTGTGACACGGGTTGAAGGCTGTGACACGTATTGAAGGCTGTGACACGGATTGAAGGCTGTGACGCGGATTGAAGGCTATGACACGGATTGAAGGCTATGACACGGATTGAAACGTTATTTTTGTTCACGCAAGATTAGTTGACACCAACCTTCACTGGAAATGGATCCGACTTAATGCCGGGTTCACAGACCAGACTTGGACAATGATCATACTGAGACTGAACCCCACTAATCAGGAGTTAGGGCAAACCATACTCCCGGAGGTCTTCAAAGTATGTGACCCAGCCGACTTACAACATCCCCAGTCGAGGTCAGCAGCGCACCATCCCCACTATACACTTTATTGATGGAGATTTCCCCTTACGGGACATCGGATGGTAGACCAAAATTTCCCTGAAGCCGTCTGGAAGACGGAGGAGCAATGCTTTGCTTTAGTGTTGTGGCCCTGGTGACAGGGGATAGTAGCCCTGTTGTGTTTTGCTAAATAATTGAGTAAAAACCTGGCAAAGCTGGCAACTTGGTTGCCCCTCAGGGTATTTTTCCTGAGCTGCCATTCGTAATTCAACACCATTAGAAACTACTTGCATTCCTCCTTCATTTTAATTGCCTAATAAATAATTTTCTCATCTTTTTGGTCTTTCCTGCATACAATATTACCTTGACATACGAGTGCCCAGACATACGAGCAATTTGAGATGCGTGTAAAATTCTGAGAAAATATTTACCTTGAGATATGGGACAAATTTTGATGAGCATACAGCCAGGTGGCCGACGCGAGAGGCTGCTTATGATAACAGCCGGCACCCTGTCTTTCTCACCGCAACTCCCTCGTGTAAAGATACCTTCAAACAAAATAGGAGGAGCGTTGTGGGAGCTCAGTAGCGAGGAGGTGGTGGGAGGGGAAGGGGGAGAACGCCTCGCTACATAGAAAATCAAACACATGTTAGTGAAGTGTAAAGTTTTCTGATTTTATGGAAAAGAGGCACACAAACAAGTTGGTAAGTGGTCGTGCGTTATCCTATTCTGAGGACATTTGTGAGCGTCATTTTCGGAATGTTTTGAAGGGAAGACAAAAGCAAACAACCCTCGATAGGTTCCTTTTAAGAACTCTGGCTGAGAGTCAGGGTGGAGGTGAGGCAAAAAGAGCTAGCCCGGGAGAAGAAAGGTAAAAAATAAATTTAAAACAAAAATTAGAAGTTAAGTTTAGTGTAATGTTAGATTAATCTTATTTTTGTGTCTGTGTCGTAATCCAAGTTCATTTTAATTTGTTTGTTACGTTACGAGCGCGTTGCCATGCAAAAAGTCTCTCTCTCTGTTCCTCTCTCTCTCCCCTCTGCGAAATCATTTTAGTAGTATTAAACATCATAACCACTAGTTATTTGTTACTCTGTTAATAGATGGCGAATTAGAACAAATAAAAATGTTTTTCCATTCCAATATTAATAATTTGTTGGTGTTTTTTTTTCAGAGAGTGGGAACTAATTAATTTGTATTTAATTCATTTCTATGGGAAACGTTGATTTGAGATCCGAGTAAATCGACATACGTGCTCATTCCCAGAACGTATTAAGCTCGTATCTCGAGGTACCATTGTACATACATCAATATTTCATACAAATTTTGTATACTTTTGTAATTTTAAAGGGTTTAGGTTTTTAGAATTTTGTATTAAAGATTGTGGAATGAATTATGTCAATGTCACATATGGCTCTACTTCCAAAACATCCAAGTTACAAAAACCTTTTGGAACCAATTAATTTCTATACTTTCTATGGAACATATGAAAGAATACTTTATCTGTCACAATCTGTTTAACTTATCTCTTAGGTTGTGTATTTCGGAGATAGCATGAGGTCGGACATGTTCCCTGCCAGCACCTTTGGAAAGTGGGAAACAGTGATGATTGTAGAAGAAATGGAAGGAGAGGGTGTTCCCAAGAGTGATGCAGCCAAGTCAAATGAGGCCCAAGTGGAGCCACATGGAAAAAAAGGCAAGTTTGAGGTAAGCTCAGACTGTCTTCACATTACTAACTCTCTTCAACCTCAAACTTTCTAGTCATCTTTTTGTGCCATCCATACATGCCATACACCCAGCAGGTGAGTCATTCATTACATGCAGAATTTCTTATCCGTCTCTTGCTGCATTTGATTTTAACATGAAAATTACTATTCCAGCCAACTTTTTGACCTATATCAGTATTTGCTTTTTTAATTCCGACTGGCCGATATGAAGAAATCAATTTTAAAACTGGGTTATTTTGGCTCAGATGCAGCCTCACTTCTCCTCTGTCTCTTTCTTTCTCTCTCTCTCTCACCTGCCTGCTCTCCGGCTATCACATAAAGGACAAGCTGCTTGTTAAGTCGAGGGCTTTGGTGCGGTTGGTCGCAACATGCTATGCTTCAATTCGGCGCATTTCATTGGTAATGAAGGCATGCACCAGCACCAGCGCAAATTTAGCCCCCTAACCCTCCTTGCCTCTATACAAATACAGTCATACCTTTACTTACAAAATTAATTGGTTCCAGAACTTTTTTCATGACTTGAAAATTTCGTAAGTGGTGTACTTTATAAAATTATAAGGAAATTATTTGTTAATGTTCTAAAATAAATTTAGCATATGAAAATGTGCCCTGCGCTGCTGAAGTTGTTCGCTCTGTGGCCTATATGATGGGAGATGTGTTACCCGTGTTTGTCTGCCAGATGGCGGCAAGAGCCCCAGGTAAATGGACGATCCCATATGTAAATTGCTTTAACATTTTATAATTCTGCTTTGCCCTTGAGAATAAATCACTAATACAATAGACGCTGGTTTATTAATGTGTGTTATCAGTGCTGGATATTATTATTTTCACATAAATTATGAAAATTATATACATGTTCTTATTCTGTATTCTTTCATTAGTTGGTTGTATAAAAGAAACTGTTTCAACAGGAAACAATGAAGTCACCATCCACCATTTCCAACCAGTGGGGTTCCTACTTTGTTGATGTACATCGAAGTGGTGGAGCAGACGATGAAAGCCAGAAACTGACCTGGTGCTGCCACTGCATTCACAGATACAGCACAATGGCCATTCCCAGTGTTGAGCATATAGCAAGTATGTGTCGGTTATGAAAAAGCTGAAAACTAACTGTTTCAATCGCTTAAATTTCAAAACTTGATTGAATCGGCACTGACAGATTTCATTACAGCAGTCTGTTTTTTCCAAATATCTCCATTCAACCTCACAAAGGTTGGATGGTGCCTATCTAACTACAGTGGTACATCGAGATACAACCTTAATGCGTTCCGGGACTGAGGTCGTATGTCAATTTGCTTGTAACTCGTTTCCCATAGAAATGAACTAAAAATTAATTAATTTGTTCGGACCCTCTGAAAAACACCAAAAACAGGATATTGAATTGGAAAAACATTTTAATTTGTTTTGATTCACCATCTATTAACAGCATAACAAATAACTAGTGGTTATGGTGTCTAATAGTACTAAAATTAGACGGATTTCGCGGACGGGAGAGAGAGAGGGATAGAGAGAGGGGGGAGAGAGAGAGACTTTTTGCACGGCAACGCGCTCGTAACATAACATAAACAAATTTAAATGAACTTGGATTACGATGCAGATACACTCAAAAATGAGTTTCATCTAACCTTGCACTAAACTTAATTCAATTTTTGTTCTAAATTTCTATACAGTGGTACCTTGAGACACGAGCTTAATGCGTTCCGGGACTGAGCTCGTGTGTCGATTTTCTCGTAACTCAAACGAACGTTTCCCATAGAAATTAACTAAAAACAAATTAATAATAATAATAATAATAATAATAATAATCGGACATAGGCCATGTCGTCATTACCACAACACAAAAGCCTACTTGTCATCACACGCAGAAACTCCGTGTGACGAAATTGATGGTGCTTCTCCATAAGCTACGTTTAATCGGCAAAAGACCTAAATAAGTGTAAGTTACGGAATTCGTTCCAACCCTCTGAAAAAACACCATAAACAGAATATTGGATTGGAAAAACATTTTTATTTGTTCTAATTCACCATCTATTAACAAAGTAACAAATAACTAAATCGTACTAAAATGTGTTTAATAGTTCTAAAATTAAAATTAAAATTAGACGGATTTCGCGTAGGGGAGAGAGAGTGACAGAGGGGGGGGACTTTTTTCAGGACAATATGCTGGTAAAATAACAAACAAATTTAAACGAACTTGGATTACGATGCAGACACACTCAAAAATAAGTTTAATCTAACCTTAAAATTTAAATTTAATTCTAATGTTGTTTCAAATTTTGATACCTTTCTTCTCCCGGGTTGGCTCTATTTGCCCCGCCTCCACCCTGACGGTCAGATGGGTTGTTTGCTTTTGTCTTCCCTTCAAAATATTCCGACAATGATGCACACAAATGTACTCACAATAGGATAACGAATGACCACTTGCCAACGAGAAGTAGTCTCGCATTAGCGATTGCTCCACTCACGGGAGCTAACGGGCTAACGGGAAAAAACACTGAAAAAATGCAGCGCTCCACCCAGTGCTCATAGCGACATTACATGAGGGAGTTGCGACTACAGAGACATTACACGAGGGAGTTGCGGGGAGAGAGACAGTGCCCATTATGTTCTTATGAGCAGCCTCTCGCGTCCACTGTCTGCTCGTATATCAAAATTTGTCTCGTATCTCAAGATAAATATTTGCTCCAAATTTTACTCGCATCTCAAATTGGTCGTATGTTGGGGCACTCGTATGTCGAGGTACCAATGTACCTTTCTTCTCCCGGGTTGGCTCTATTTGCCCCGCTTCCACCCTGACTTTCAAATGAAACCTATCGAGGTTTGTTTGCTTGTGTCTTCCCTTAAATGATGCACACACACGTCCTCACAATAGGATAACGCAAGACCACTTGCCAACGAGAAGTAGTATATACTCCCCTCGTATTATCGAGCAAGCTCCTCCGCCATTGCTCATCCGCCATTCTGCACTGACTAACGGGAAAAAACACTGAAAAGAATAGAGTATAACAGGGGTACTCACACTTTTTTGCTTCAATGTCTACTTTTTAAGTAGCCAACCTCTTGCGATCTACCATGTTCAAGCAGCCAACTTCCCAGGGGGTTATCGGCACGGAGGTTGGAGAGAGGGCAGCTCAGACGTGTCTGATTTTCAACAAAGGGCACAGAAATGAAACAGTTCAACATCAAAAGAAAGCCTTTGCAAGCAGGTTGTATACATTAGCCGAGGCTGTCGGCACCACACTAAGATATTGATGAGTACTTGACAACAATGTTCCCTCTAATTTTTTGTTTGTCTGGGCAGAAAGACAACCTCCCTGAGCACACTGAGTACCGGTGTGAGCAACATCATCAATGCTCGCTATGGGCACACACCAGTATCACACCTGCCATAAGCAGGTGTATGTCTACTACACATAAATGATTTAGTAATAATAAAATGTAATGATTAATATCTATGAATGGGCGGCCCGGCGGATGAGTGGTTCGCGCGTTGGCCTCACGGATAAAAATATATAAAAAACAATAAAAAAAATAAAAATTGGGATTTTATTTTGTGCCCTCCATATGATTTGCTGTGCGCAGAGAAGACGAGAGTAGTGCGCAATTGCGCACGCACGCAGCTTAGAGGGAACATTGCTTTACAATAAATGTTAAATTAATTCAGTGGCGGTCCGTGCATTTTCTGGTAGCGCCTTCAACGTATCAATCCAACCCTCAAAAACTATTTTATGGCTATAAAACCTCTACTGCAGCTACAGCTGCGACACATAGAAAACAATCAGTATATCAATGCACAAAAGTGGGGTAAAATCCACTTCCTAGCAGCATTTCATGATTAAATACAAAATCAGCTTTTCAGACATTAAAACCAGGCCAGGGGGGTGATTTTCCCGGGAAAAGACAGCGATGAACGTCAATGGCGTACCGGCAAACATTGCCCGAAAATGGGGTAAAATCCACTTCCTAGCAGCATTTAGTGATTAAATACAAGTACTGGAGCTTTTTAGACATTAGAACCAGGCCCGGAGTATCATTTCCCCGGGAAAACGACAGCGGTGAAGGTCGATACGTGCATATACGTCCATACGTGAAACCGCAAAAATTGCAATAAAATGGGGTAAAATCCACTTCCTAGCAGCATTTATTGATTAAATACAAATACTGGAGCTTTTCAGACATTACAACCGGGCCAGGGAGGTGATTTCCCCGGGAAAAGACAGCGATGGACGTCAATGCCGAAACGGCAAAAATTGCTCTAAAATGGGATAAAATCCACTTCCTAGCAACATTTACTGATTAAATTCAAATACTGGAGCTTTTCAGACATTACAACCGGGCCAGGGAGGTGATTTCCCCGGGAAAAGACAGCGATGGACGTCAATGGCGAAACGGCAAAAATTGCACTAAAATGGGGTAAAATCCACTTCCTAGGAGCATTTAGTGATTAAATACAAACACTGGAGCTTTTCAGATATCCATATTTTACTCACCAAAAATCATTTTTAACTCTAAACAATATCCATCCTCCTTTCTTTCTTCCTTCTTTTCTATCGCCATCGAAGCTAATGCTGAAAGTCGAGCCTGTCCTGTCGTATTTCTGGCATAGTCCGTCTTGAAAATGGCTTTAAATCAACACAACAATATATTTGCTTGTGCAGCTAGCTCCAGATACAGTTTGGTAGCTAATCATAGTTGGTGAAAGCGATGACGTTTCTCTCCGCTTGCGACAAGGCAATGACGTGTCCCTACTACGCCCGCGACAATACATTGTGGTGTTGCCAACTCGAAATATGATTGGTTAAAGCAACAGTCTTATCAATGCTTGTTTAAAGCGGCAGAGCCCGCAGATCTGATTGTGAAGGCTTTGAGGCAGATTTCTGACCCTGGCAACAAATAATGGCTGAAATGTGATTGGTTAAATGCTTCAATTTGAAAACACACATCTGGAAGCAGTGCAACCAGGAGGAAAAGCAATGAAAGAAAGCTAACAGACAATTTGGAATTATTTAATAAGTATTGATGGACAAAATATAATATATGATTCAGATATTTCTTAGGCCAGCAGAGAAGGCCCTGACGGCCCGCCACTGCTATATTGGCAGTAGGCTGGTTACTACCTGAAATGACTGCCAGCCAATCGCAGGGCACATGAAAACGGACAACCATACCAACCTTTACAAATTCAAAAAAAAAATTGGGTTTCGATTTCTCTGACAATTAACCAAATCCCTGGTTGGTTGACCGTGCATGTTAGTCAAGTCTCTTGAATCAAAAAAGGTTGAAAACCCATTCACACTGTTCACCCCAGTTTACATACAAAAAGTACATTAAACACTTGCCGTATGATGGTTCTACAAATCACATGCACTCGACAATGTAACGGTTATTTGTAATGCCATGTTCAGAGTTACGTACTGCGAGAAATTCTAATCATTACCTGAATCAATCACTCGAATTCAATCGTTTTTCCAGATGGTGAAGTAGCCATGAGGATCCTTGAACCGCTCTATACCAGTGTCCATTGTACGAATATCTACTTCGTACGCCAAGTTCAATGACCAAACATTTACCCATCAAGTTGTAAAGTACATACAGTATTTACGCTTAAGGAGATTCATCGTTCAGCCGTAGATAAAGCCATGACGCTGGCTAGGCTAGGCTCGCTAGACTTCTAGGCTAGACAGACATGATGATGGAATCATTCTCGTGAGCCACTGAACACCCCAAACTGTTGAGAATTTCATCAAAAAGATGAAATCTGTGAGTGAGGAAGAAGAGGCAGAAAGAGGACTGAGGATGAAGAATGTTGTCTTAATTTGAGAAATCAGTTTTCAATATGGCACGCAGTTTGGAACAAAGGGTCTCGGAGATGACAGTCAGAGACATCGAATTTGGAAATCGTCTTGACGGTGTCATGTCCTTGTATAAAAAAAGAAACAGCAGTCACAAGTCCCCATCACAATGTTCCTTGTGCGCCAAAAACCTCCAGCAGAAGCTCCTGCTTCCCCGACGACGACACCTCTTAAATCTGACTTGGAGTAAAGCTCTCATTTGGAGTAAAGCTCTCATTTGGAGTAAAGCTCTCATTTGGAGTAAAGCTCTCATTTGGAGTAAAGCTCTCATTAACTTGTTCAGTAAATCTTCATTTTCATCATCTTTAATTCCCCTTCATCGTACGGCACAGGTGTAGGAGACACTTGTTTTCCTTAAAATAAGGCAGAGAAGAGCTATTGTCATTTTGAGTACAGTACTTAAAGTATTTCCACATTTATTGTATGTAGATTATATTTAAATAATACATTACAGTATTTTCATATGCATGTAACTGTAATGTTTAATATAAACACTTGTTATTGTATGGACGCAAATTCATGTAAGGTACATATAATATGGGTGATCCCACTTCGGTTTTTCGATTACCATGGCGATATCTGGTCTACATTATCCGTGAAATTGAATCGTGTTATGATACAGCAAGCCATTGAGAGTAGATCTAGCAATAGTAGCGGGTATTTACTCTTGACCGTGATTTTGTTAAGACCCCGGTAATCGGCGCATGGCCTAAGCAACCCTTCTTTCTTGTCAGTAAAGAACAGCCCCCAAGCCCCCCCCCCCGCGAATAAGTCTGGCAGCAAGCCATGAGAAAATGTAGTTCTTCGCACCTCCCGCTGAGAGACTTTAAATGACCTTGACCTGGGGAAAAGTGCACTGGGTAAAAGCTCAATAGCGTAGTCGTATGGACGATGCGGAGGAAGGGTCTTAGCGTGCTCCGCACTGAAAACTGGACTGACGTCATGGTATAAGGCCCGGACATTAACCGAATTATTTGGCTCTTTAGTTGGAAACAATTCACCAGGGGCACTGTCACAGATTGTAAACAATGTGCATAGCAAAAAGTGCTCCAATATAACACTTGTGCCTTTGCCCAGTCAATATTAGCGTTGTGCGTTTTTAATCACGACAGCCCCAGTACGACTTGGGCTGATTTACACGGCATAACTAGAAAACTGCGGACCTCAAAATTATTCCCAGACACTTTAACTTTCAGCAGAGTTGTAACAAACTTTACATCCGACATAGGATGCCCGTCAAGATCCAACACTGGGGTGTAGCAAGCCTTAGTAAAGGGCATTTAAGAGCATCGACAACACTTTGGTCCAAAAAACAGTTATCTGTCCCTGAGTTGACTAGCGCAGAAATGCCAAGATTAACCCTGCTATGTGACAACTCTCCGGGCAGTTACAGTCTTGTACCATTACAAGGTGTTTCCAGTTCCTTTAATATGTCTTGAGGCAACTCAAGATGAATACTGTCACTGTCACTTTCTGTGATCCTTCAGGAGTTCGGAGCTTCAGTGCATCATGTTTTTTTTGTTTTAAGTATATAAAAAGTTCATGAAAATGTCAAAATTCACGCTGAAACTCGGAAGCGAAAAATATAGCTTTCTGAGGTGACGGGAGCCTCTGTGAGGGTGGATTTTTATCAGCAATGCGAGCCCCGGGAGTCTCTGTGGGTGGATTTTTATCAGAAATGTGAGCCCCGGGAGCCTCGTGGTAGCGGAGCTGATTGTGGAATTTCCCAGAAATGTTTCCAGGTGCAAGTTCCGGGCAATGTTACAGTGGACGCCATGGTCCTTAAATGAAAATATAGCTCACTCAGCGGACTGTGAGAGCCTCATTCTACCGGATCTTACGGTGGAATTTCCCAGAAATGTTTCAAATGCAGGCTCCGGGCTTTTTAGTCAGTGGATCCTGTAAAAGAAGTCACCACTTTCTTACAAGTATTTAATTTATCGACAACATTACACATGAATATCATGCGATAATCATCACGCACCAATTTCTCTAGTGCTTAAAATTGATGCTTGCCCCACGTTGTCTCTTTGAAAATTTATTACTCGGCGATCCAAGACTCGATCCATTCATAAAGAAATGAAGTAATTGGCTAAAAATATGCCCAAAACCAAAAGGCTGTACTAAAAATAAACTCTTTAATCTAGAAGAAAAGCTTAAAGCATTTTTTTCAAACGCAACTACTAAAAACTTTTTTAAATCCAGGAAATTCCCAGCTTCAATGTAACTAAAGAAAAGTACAACAATACACCTACACAACCACCACAGGAAGTTATCAAAATAAATCAGTTTAATCTTACACAATTTACAACTTTCTTGAGGAGGAGCACAAAGTTGTTAAAGACATGCCTACAAACAAACCAAGGAATGGCTCTTACCCCCTTCCTGATGGCTTCTTTCAGTTCAATGCCGGTTGTGGTTCCAGCAAGATGACTCATACACCGATCAATCTCAAGGCTGATTTTAAATGAGACTTCTCACAGTGCGAACCTTAGCACCCCACATTTCTTTCTTTGAATAATCGAGTGTACCTAGATCAACTCAATACAAACAAGAATAATTTCATTTATTTTTCCAGTAACTCTATTACGGATAAGGTACTTTTCTGATATCTGGGGTTTGGGGGTTATGGGTTTGAAAGGGAGATGGTCGTACCTCTATTTACGAAATTAATAAGTTCCCGAACTTTTTTTGTTCACTTTCTTTTGTCAACAGGTGTGATTCGACATTTGTTTCATTAGCTAATTTAATGTCATTTACAGTGATAAACTCATGGATTTTCACTGGGAGGGCTGGCCGTGAATTCGTCAACTGTTCTGCTGGTTGTGACAATTATACTATGAATGGCCAATACATTTTGAGCTTGGATTATAGATATCCATTAATATATCCTGATATCCTACCAGTGAATTTACTCTTATTTACTATCGGATTCGGACAGCAGTTGTTCTTAAAACCTTTAGGTGGTCTGCATACAGATATGTAATGAATAACTCACTTTTTCAAACTCTTATTTGTTTATAGACCTTCCTTTGGATTACAAGTTTCCAAGATTTTCGCCTGATCAACCATGTACAACGGGATACTTTCCAAGGCCCCCAGATTCTTTGCTCAAGAGATGCAAAAGTCCGACCTAAAAGGAAAGAAAAGCAAAGGCTGATCCTTTCTTCATCCCTCTGCCTCATGACTAGTCTGTGCCTCCATTTGCACCTGTACTTACCCATTTTAGCCAAAGTCATTTGTGGAATAAAGAATAGACTTACTACTGAATTATTCACGGGAAAAAAATGAATGTAATGTATATACTGTTTATCTATAACTGGGTCATGGTAGTGTAGTTTAGTATACAGTACGTGGAACATGATGTCGATGTTGGTGTGTCTCTGAGTGGTCGTACCCAGTCTTATGAATTTAATTTGTTCTTGTGATTTGAATCACTCGTATCTGCCCGCTGAAAAGTAAATGCGACTTATGCTCTCAACACCGAAAAACACCTACCGTTAGTAAATATAATACATTGCAGTATTATAATGTGTTAAACATGCAGTAATGTTGATTAACTTTCACACGGCATAAACAATATGCCTGTTGTGAGTGTTATCAAAATATCAATATTTGTTACTGCATTGTTGATGTCCAATTGGAATTTGAAAGGTTTCAACAGGAATGCTCAATACGTAGATTGCGATCTATCAGTAGATCGCCAAGGTACTATTGTTAGATCGTACGACAATAAGATTTGATCCAGTCTGGTGGTTCCACTAGCAAGGCCATTATGAATTTGGGATCTCTACAGCAGTGTTTCCCAACCTTTTGTGAGTTGTGGCACACTTGTTGCATTGAAAAAATCTCAAGGCACACCACTAGCTGAAAGTCTTCTAATTTAAAACTATTTCCCCTATATTAACATTATAAAATTGTTCTCATTAAAGTTTTATTAACAGGAATTAAATAATCCCCACTAAATTATTCCAAAATCTATTTTTTTCACACCGATTTAACGTCATCAAAGTTGATGTCCGCAGACCCCGAACAGCTTTCAGTTCGACTGCTGTTAAAATAATTAATGCAATGTTTTTTAACCTAATTTTAATTTTTGACTTTTTATCCCAATATTACGATAAAAGTAATGTGTTCACAGAGACTTTACGTCGACAAAAGTTGATGCCCTTGAAACCAAATAACTTCCGGTTCACTTACCTTAAAAACAGGAAAATGACTTAAATCTCGTAATATTATGACGTTTTTTCTTCCCAATATTACTTACACCACCTAACATTACGAGAAAAGCCGTTTTGGGCTCACACAAACTTAACGTCAACAAATTTGAAACCCGGAAAACCAAAGAGCTTCCGGTTTAATCTACATAAAACTAAGCAACAAAATGACTTTAATCTCATAATATTACAATTTGAATCTTGTTATAGTACTATCTATGAATTCATATTTCAATTTGAACCTCGTAATAGTTCAATTTTCATCTCTTAATATTGAGATTTTTCTCTTGGATTATTACGATATATGTCTTGTAATTTCCCGTGGCACAGCTGAGCATCGCTCACGGCACACCAGTGTGCTGCGGCAGACTGGTTGGGAAACACTAATCTACAGTAAGGTATTGCATGAATCAGGAGTGAATTTTCACCCCCGTGTTATGCATGTTGAGAAAGCTCGCAGTCATTCTTTTTTGTGAACCATTTAATCCTCACAAGGGTCGTGGGGTGTGCTGGAGTCTCAGATAGGGTCTAATCTTATATCAACATACATAACTGCTGAACTTTGTCAGGACCCTAGAAAAAGGCAGATCGCGGGATGTTGACTCCCTGAAAATAAATCTTGGAGCAAAAAAGTTTGAACACCCCTGGTTTAAAATGACTGCATCATCGGTGGATGTTTGTCTTGCCATGATTGAATTAAGACCGCATACTTTAAGAAGGTTAAGAAATGTGGTTTTGCATTATTACACGTGTAATTGTCACTCTTCAACTTCTGAAAAACAACACACAATTCTTAAATTTGATGAAATAGTTCAGTGGTTCTTAACCTTGTTGGAGCTACCAAACCCCACCAGTTTAATATGCGCATTCACCGAACCCTACTTAAATTTAAAATAAAATGTGATTTTTTTTTTCAAATTAAAGATATATAAATTCCTTGCAACACTGATTGACCAAGCAATGTCACATGATCATCTGCAGCCAGTGATGGTCAAGCGGGGCATGTTATCGTGAATAGACATGATGAGTGAACGTGTCTTGACCTCCGCGGCAGAGGCTCCACCGAAGCCCTGAGACCGACTCACCGAACGCCTAGGATTTGATTGAACCCATGTTAAGAACCACTGAAGTAGTTGGCGTTAGCCCAACTTCTGCTTAATTTTGTGAACTTTCCTGCTTCTGTTTAGGGAACACCTGCAAACCTTGAGTGCATTTGAGTCTGACACTAAAAGAATACTTGGATATTAAGCACAAATGTTGTCTTGTTAATATTAGTGATACGAAAGGGCCATATACAACATGATTGATTGTGTTGTGCTATTTTTCGGGCTTTTTGTACAGGGAAATTATGCGAAAAAAATAAAAGAAAAAATGGATGGTTTTCGAATGAACCTTATTCCAAAAAGAAAAAAAAGGTGATTTTCAATTAAAAACTCTTACTCAATTTTTTTTGACTTGCAGTCATTTTCTGATTAGCCACACAAAAATACACTTGGATCTTCACACTTGTAGCTACTTGTCTGGTGGGTCCTTTTTTGTATTTGTAACAAAACACATTCTTTTTTTATAACTGATATTTTTTATTTACAAAGCACACTTTTCTTTTTGCATGATTCTACCGCCATATTTTTTTTGTCACACACAGCATCATGTTTGCAACATGAGGCAAAGAAAACCCTAAACATTGTCTTTTCTCAGCCGGTCCTACTGAGAGGGAAACTGGAAGAGGCTGGAGTAAGGAACCACCTAGCCGCATGGATCATCGACTTCCTCACTGACACCACAATAAGTGAGACTCCAGGACTGTACGTCTGATGTGGTAGCTTGCAGCACGGGCCCCCCACAAGAAACAGTGCTCTCCCCACTCTTCTCCCTCTACACATCAGACTTCAAACATAATACAGACACGGGAACGACCTGGAGTACAGGGGAGTCATCACAGCCTTTGTTGACTGGTGTAGGCAAAACCACCTCTATATCAACACCAGTAAGACAAAGGAAATGGTCATCGGTTTTCGGAGGAATCCTCAACAGACCACTCAGGTGAACATCCAGGGTACAGACATTGAAATCGTGGATAATTTTAAGTACCTGGGTGTTCACCTCAACAACAAACTAGACTGGTCCACAAACAGATACCCTGTATAAAAGGGGCCAGAGCCGCCTCTACCTACTTAGGAGTCTACGGTCCTTTGGAGTGTGCAGGACACTGCTGAGGACTTTTTACGACACTGTGGTGGCATCTACAGTGTTTTATGCAGTGGTCTGTTGGGGATGCGGGAGCACAGAGATGGACAGGAACAGGCTGAATAAGCTGGTCAGGAGGGCTAGCTCTGTTGTGGGCTGTCCTTTGGACTCTGTGGAGGAAGTGGGAGAGCGGAGGATGCTGACCAGGATGATGTCCATCATAGACAGCACCTCCCACCCCCTGCATGAGTCTGTGGAGTGCCTCCGAAGCTCTTTTAGCAATAGACTGCGGCACCCTCATTGCAGGAAGGAGCGCTTCCGCAGATCCTTCCTCCCATCAGCTGTCAGGCTCTTTCAGGTGTTAAGACCTACCGTATGCATGCATGTACATCTATGTGTATGTATGTATATATGTGTGTATATGTATAGGTGTATGTACACGTATGCTTATTTATTCATGTATTTATTTATTAACTTACTTATTACCTATCTATTTATGTCTAAAATGCCTTTCCTATTTCTGCATCCTCACCCTCTTGATACTGTGACAACGAAATTTCCCGAATACGGGATGAATAAAGTTATCCAATCCAATCCAAAAATTGAGAGTCAGGTCACTTTGATAGGTTCACCAATAGGTATTCCCAAATTCACCTTAAAACAGAAAAGGACATCTGACTCATAACCGGGTTTCTTGCAAGAGAGAATCGATCCTCACGCGCCTTCGGACCAGATCATTCTCACGAATTGAATCCTCTTCTGCTCATTTATTACATAAGATTACATAACAACAAGCATCATTTATTCAAAACAATTGAAGGTCTGTCGGATCTTCAGAAATCAAAACAATTGCAAGTCCTTCGGAGGGGAATCGGTATCACCACCTGGTGCGAAGTCGAAGTCAAAAAAATTGAGAGTCCTCCCGGATCTTCGGTATGAGTGACCGTGTGAGAGGTCGATGTTTCTCAAAACAACTTTGATAAGTCCAGCTGGATAGAGGAGCGACCTTCCCGTTGTTTATCACGGTTGCAAGGGAAGCGTTATTCATTGCGAGCAAATATATAATAAATGTGAGACAAATGAAGCCTAACATTCCCCCGTTATTATATTGTACGTAATCCCATAATCTTTTTTTATTTATGACAAATACAAATACACTTGGGGGAAGTCCGTTTTCTCGATCTTTACCAGAATTCACCTTACTTGCATATCTGGCCTGAAAAAGGAAGAACAAAATCATTCTCGTTCAACTCCTTTTCATAATTTGCATAATCCTGGACATCAATGTCATCACCAGTAGGCTGTCTAATAAGCAGATACAATCCTTGCAATTTGGAATTTGTTAGAGCAATTGCACCAACCATAAGTCGGTCTAGCAAAGAGCGTAAGCAGGGGATAGGACAATACCCACACATTGTCAAAGTGTTAGCCAAAACAGCTATTGATATCACCTCGGTGAAGGCTGATTTTTCTTTTCATTTGCCAAAGGCCTTATTCACTGCTTTCGTAACAGGATAGACACCGTTTCAATATTTATCCTTTTCTTTACAAGCAGGACACTTTTCTTTTGTAAAAACACTTTCCCCAAAGAATGGTGATTGAGGGAGATGTTATATCCGATCGCATTTTTCCTCGTCTGGTCATTTGTTTTAAACCTTTGTAAGAAGGTTTAGTCTCAATTGAAACACTTTCACCTTTTTGCACATGGAGACGATAGAACCAATATAAAAGAGTTATTTCCAATCAATATTGGAGTGGTTGCCATTTCTCACCTGTCTCCTCAAACGTTTCAACTAAGAGAACCTTCTTACAGTGTAAAGGTGGCTCCACATCCCCCTCTTGGCGTGCTAGTGCTTCTTTATACTGCAGGTTGAGCACTCAGGCTCCTGGGACCACCGTTGGTCCAGTCCGTTTCCTGTTGAGAAGCACAGTCTCCTTCTGCTAATCCCAATTCAATGTGTTTCCCTAAAGATTTTCTTTTTATGCAGTCAGCCAGATTAGCCTTATCATCCAGTTCCAATCGTGCAGTGAATAATGGCATTTTGTAGGGTCTACTAAATTGGATTTCTATATTTTGTTGTCCTGTTGAACTCGTTATCTAGGCAGTGATTTCATAACAAGATATGGAACCTTCTGTCCATCCAGCCAATTGTTTTGTTAACACAATTTGGGTGCCATTATCACTATAAATCAATGGTTCTTTGGAATTTCAAATTGTGCACTGATATGCCGAGCACAGGTTAAGCATGCTCTGCAACCAACTTAACCCTATAAGTCGTGTGTGGTCGATTGGTCGCCGGTCTTTTGGTCGCCCCGACCGCGACAACGGGCCACCAAAAGACTGGCGACCAAAAGACCGACGACCAAAAGACCGGCGACAAAACAAGGTAAAACAAGACGGTCTACGCATCAATAAAAGTCAACAATGGCCATGACCAGTTTCACTGAGCCGACGTGTGAGTGTATAAGAGTTTGTATGTAAATGCGTTGTCCCTTTAAGAAGCTATGTCAGTCAGGGTCTTAACAAGTTCTCCAACAAAAAACTATAAAAGATCAGGAAATTTTGAGCTTTTCTTTAGCCTAATAATTACTAGGGCATTAAGTATGACTAAATAGTAATTCGCAGTTTGTATTTAGGGAATTTGAGCAGCGATTTAAATGGAACTTATCACTTACCTTCCGGGTGACCAAAAGACAGCGACCAAAAGATCGGCGACCAAAAGATCGGCGACCAAAAGACTGGCGACCAATCGACCGTGTACCCTATAAATTGTGTAGTGGCACCGTACCAAGGCCACCATCCCCCCTGTCGAGACATAGGACTTCCCATGACTCAAGGTAGCTATGTTAAAAGCAGCTCACCCAAGTAAGCTGAGGTACCAATTTGTTTTTTGTTTTTGTTTTTTCCTCATTGTTCCCAAATTTCCCATTCCGCAGAGCAGATTATTTGTTTCTCCACGTTAAGTTTCAAATGTGGAGTACTGCTGCTGCATTCTCGTCAAAAATTTAATTTGGCGAAATTCTTTTCCTTTCTTTTCGTTTTTGTTTTTGTCCTAATCTGCCACCGCCATCCCCGAAAGGCTTATTGGCAATTTCAGAAATCAATTTCAAATTTCCAAATCCTTCTTCACCTTGATATTTGATTGATAGATTATATCTTGGTGGCCACCCAAACAAAAACACAAAAAGACAGACAATCATTCATGCTCACACTCATAATCAGGGGAATTTAGAGTGTTCAACCAGTCTAGCATCCTTAATTTTGGTTTGTGGGAGTAAACTGGAGTACCCGGAGAAAACCCACGAATTCTGGTGGACACCAGGAATACTACACACTCTGGAAGGTCTGGATCCACCCCGCTTTCATTAGTAGATCTTAGAACCGTAAGGTTGATGCACTAATCACTAGTCTTTCAATTTGGGTCGTTTACCCATACATCAGTGGCCCGTAAATTTTTAATCACAACTGTAAACCACCATCCCCCGTGGGGCTTCTTGGTAGTTCACCCCATTTTGCTGCCCTATCAGCAATAATCATTCCAGAAGGAACTAGGTAATTAACGTATTAGATTCGCGTGCCGCACATCTCTAAATAGAAATTTGTTTTGGAATTTCAATTGCCGCCGTTCATTGCCCTAGTCAGCCAGGATGAGCGACTGCCATGCAAGTGGCTGTGATTAACTCTTTGTTGCAATAACGGAAAACTTGTGACACATTGAAACACACACCCACTAAAGTATATTAACCGTTTGTAACAAAAAAATACCTCCATGTTTTGCATTAAGTTATACTCTCCGTTAATGCTATCAGTTTAGCTGTTTGTACGCAGAATTGAAGTGGCAAAAGTTTTGCCTCTAAAGTTTGTTTTAGTAGCTGTCAATGTATCTTGTATTCCGTTCGAGTTTTGCCCATACTATTTATTCTTAGATAACCCATCTACTTAAAGCATTACTCAGAGGTTTTATATCATAATTTGGAAGTGCTATCTTTGACCATAATTCCAGCACTTGTTTCATACCATGAAAGGCCCCACCAGATTAGGGGCATCCAGTGCCAAATAGAGCCTATTTCCAAATGTCCCTCGAATTTGGTTTAGATATGGGATTCCCATTCCCCAAATATTCCAGAATTCATGCGCCAACGCATTTTGTCAAACCCAAAGTGACAAACATAATCTGTTTCTTAGCCAGATTTTGGAACTTGGAGAATTGTTCCATTTCCCACTTATCTAAGCTTGTCCTTTCCAATCGTTATCTCTGTAACATTTAGGTGCAATAACCCCATAATTGCAATGCTGTAAGTTTTAAGCTAAAGTTCTCTTAATTTGTATGTCCTTAAAGCAATAGAAAGCAACGTCATTTGGTTTTATCAATTGATCAATGCTTATCCAATCCGTAATATCCTAATAGTCATCAACATGACCCATGCCAAAGTATATTTCATCTGCACAGGACAAACAGGGAATGTCTTTTGTGCACTTGAAAAACACTCCATGTTTCTTCAGTCCTAGGGAAACTATGCCTATCCTAAATCAATTATTTATCTAAATTATATATTTCTATGTACCACTATGCATCATCTATTTGCATTCAGTAATTACTTGTAGAAAATGGCGTGGAAAAAGAGTAATTTCATTCATATTTGAAAATACATTAACATGTCTTGATGGTTCCCTTTTACACAAAACCCAGGCTGTTCGCAAGGGTTTTTTTTCTTCACAAAGTTCATATGAAATCACAGAAATTATGTTTTGGTGTATGAATTGCTTTCGAAATCAGTTTTGGGGATTGCTGCCTATAGAAGTTTTGTGGAAAATGTCAGTGTTATAAAGAGTGTTGTTGCTGTTTCAATTAAAGAAATAAGAAGCATCATTTTTTTTTATTTAAAAAAAGGAAACATTTCAATGTCCATACTGACCGAAAGGGGTAAACTAATGATTCAATATTTACTAATTGGATGCCATTAACAGTGAATGCAAATAGGAGGGCTCGCAGGGACTGAACGAAAATTCATTCGCTGCCACTCTCCAACTTCAAATAGATTGGACGTCTACTCGTGATAAATAGGTAGCAGGGTCCACCTATGCAAGAAAAACAAAACATTTCGTTTTTTTAACTCATTCAGGGTGCATCCTGACCAGAGGAAGGAGGAATCTAATTTTCAACTCATTAGTTGCCATTGACGCCAATGGAAGTCCAATCTATATGAAGTGGTAGGCTATATATGACGATATACAGACGCTCCCCTACTTACGAACGCAATTGGTTCCGAGCGATTGTTCATAAGTTGAATTTGTTTGTAAGTTGATTCAGTGCTATATTTTGTATTATAATTTATGTTTAAGGCCGATATAAGTATATTGAAGGTTTATATAAGTGCATTTGTATGTTTAAGGCTTGTATAAGTAACACGCATTGGTTTGTACTGAAAAAAAAACATTTAATAAAATGGAGAGAATATGTACAGTACTGTAGAGAGAGAGAGAGATTTATGTATTAGAAACTGGCCAAAAGAAGCGACCTAATGACGATTGCACAGTTTTCTTCTTTTTTTCATCATAAATGATGCGGTAGCACTGTATGGAATCATTCAATTGATTTGCAAACTTTGTGCAACGTTCAATATTTGGGTCCTGCTGCTCGATCTTTCTGTTTATAAATGGTGTTGAATGTGCAACGCTCACCACTCTCACGCGCATCAAGCTTCGTTATTATTGCCACTCGTTTCAAGTGAAATGGCTTGCCTCTTCCTTGCAACTCCCTCAATAGAAGCATTTAGCTTTTTACCAACCATATTCAATATTGGATGCATGAGATATTTAATGATACAAATGAAAAAGGTTCTTTGCACACTGGAGATACATTCACGCACTTCCGCATTGCAACGAAGAAGAAGGTAGATGCTGGGTGAGCTGAGCTCTCACAGCGCCAGGCGTCGGTATTAGCGGCGGAAAGAAGTACTACTCCGAAAAAGGCGCGAAATACAAAATTGGACTTGCGAACATTTTTGGACTTAAACGCAATTTGCAGACATGTTCGTATGTACCGTTGTTCGTAAGTTGAATGTTCGTAAGTAGGGGAGCGTCTGTACTACGATTTTTTATATGCGTGACTCAAGATATGAAAAAGTTCCAAGTTACAAAATCCCCCTAAAAGTAAATGCATTTCCTTATCCATTATTTTATGTTTAATTCCCCTTATTAAACAATTAAAAACTACAAATGTAATGTGGCACATATTTTCACACACACACACACAAATAGGGCACATGTAAAAGTCTAAAATGTACTACAAAGTGGAGGGCTTTCGGCCCTGGTAGAATGGGCTCTTGCAGCCATCTGGCGGACAAACGGGTATTACATCTATAACGACCGCGGAGGGAGATATTTCAGCGGCACGGCACATTTTCATATGCGTTATTTATCTTAAGACATTAATAAATAATTTCCTTATAATTTTCTCATTTTTGTGTTTCCTCACATTTTTCATACAAAATTGTGACACTGACCAATTTTAAAGGGTTTAGTTGGTAGTTGTGTTAAGACCATGGAACAAATTAGAGAATTTACATACAAAGTACACTTACATACAAAATTTTCAAGTTACGAAAAAAGTCTTGGAACCAATTAATTTCGAAAGTTGATGTATGACTGTACACATGTACATAGATACATATATAAAGGCGGCCTGATGGATGGTTAGCGCATCGGCCTCACAGTTCTGGGATCCTGGGTTCAAATTCAGGTAATGTCCATCTGTGTGGAATTTGGATGTTCTACCCGGTCCTACGTGGGTCTACTCCGGATACTCCGGTTTCCTCCTACATTCCAAAAACATGCATGGTAGGCTGATTGGACACAATAAATTGCCCCTTGGTATGGGTGTGAGAGTGCATGGTTGTCTGTCTCCTTGTGCCCTGCGATCGGCTGGCCACCAATAATGAGGATAAAGCAGTTCAGAAAATGAGAAGAGATACATTTATACATATATTCATATATACATATACATATTTTCATATGTACATATTATATACATATACATATTTTCATATATACATATTATATACATATACATATTTTCATATATACATATTATATACATATTTTCATATATGCATATTATATGCATATACATATTTTCATAGATACATATACAGTGGGGCAGATAAGTATTTAGTGAACCACCAATTGTGCAAGTTCTACTTGAAAAGATTAGAGAGGCCGGTAATTGTCAACATGGGTAAATCTCAACCATGAGAGACAGAATGTGTAGGGGGAAAAAACTGAAGATCACATTGTTTGATTTTTAAAGAATTTATTTCCAAATCGGAGTGGAAAATAAGTATTTGGTCACCTACAAGCAAGCAAGATTTCTGGCTCTCAAAGAGGTCTAACTCCACTCGTTATCTGTATTAACAGCATCTGTTTTAACTCATTATCGGTATAAATGACACCTGTCCACAACCTCATTCTCTCACACTCCAAACTCCACTATGGCCAAGATCAAAGAGCTGTCGGAGGACACCAGAGAAAACTGTAGACCTGCAACAGGCTGGGAAGACTGAATCTGCAACAGGTAAAATGCTTGGTGTAAAGAAATCAACTGTGGGAGCAATTATTAGAAAATGGAAGACATACAAGACCACTGATAATCTCCTTCGATCTTGGGCTCCATGCAAGATCTCAACCCGTGGCGTCAAAATGATAACAGGAACGGTGAGCAAAAATCCCAGAACCACACGGGGGGACCTAGTGAATGACCTACAGAGAGCTGGGACCACAGTAACAAAGGCTACTATCAGTAACACAATGCACCGCCAGGGACTCAAATCATGCACTGCCAGACGTGTCCCCCTGCGGAAGCCAGTACACATCAAAGCCCGTCTGCGGTTCGCTAGAGAGCATTTGGACGATCCAGAAGAGGACTGGGAGAATGTGTTATGGTCAGATGAAACCAAAAATGAACTTTTCGGTAGAAACACAGGTTCTCGTGTTTGGAGGAGAAAGAATACTGAAACACATCCGAAGAACACCATACCTCCTGTGAAGCATGGAGGTGGAAACATCATGTTTTGGGGCTGTTTTTCTGCAATCTGTGTAAAAGAAAGAATGAATGGGGCCATGTATCGAGAGATTTTGAGTGAAAATATCCTTCCATCAGCAAGGACATTGAAGATGAGACGTGGCTGGGTCTCTCAGCATGACATTGATTCCAAACACACAGCCAGTGAAACAAAGGAGTGGCTTCGTGAGAAGCATTTCAAGGTCCTGGAGTTGCCTAGCCAGTCTCTAGATCTCAACCCCACAGAAAACCTGTGGAGGGTGTTGAAAGTCTGTCTTTCCCAACGACAGCCCCAAAACATTACTGCTCTAGAGGAGATCTACATGGAAGAATGGGCCAAAATCTAGCAACAGTGTGTGAAAAGCTAGTGAAGAGTTACAGAAAACGTTTGGCCTACGTTATTGCCAACAAAGGGTACACAAAAGTATGGCGATGAACTTATGGAATTGACCAAATACTTATTTTCCACCATGATTTGCAAATAAATTCTTAAAAATAAAACCCAGAAAATCACAGTGTTTGATTTTCTGGGTTTTATTTTCCACATTCAGTCTCTCATGGTTGAGGTTTACCCATGTTGGCAATTACAGGCCTCTCTAATCTTTTCAAGTAGGATAATTTGCACAATTGGTGGTTGACTAAATACTTATATTCCCCACTGTATATACATATTGTCTGTCTCCCAACATTCAGGTCGCCTACAATTTGCTATGAGGGACCTGCGTTTTCTTTTTATCTGACTGCTGTTGTCGACATGGAGTTGTAACACCTTTCTTAGCTGCCTCCCTCCTAACTCAGTAACAAGTGAATTGCAATTAATATGTACTTCCCCTTACATCAGTTCAATATATACTTTCAACATTCGAATAAATATCACAAACAGTCCAACAAAAATCAGTCTTTTTTTCCAATAACTTTCAGCCCCCACTCCCTGCTCCAATGCCAATGGAAAGGCCAAGGGTAGAGACAATGGCAGGGCCAATGGCAAGGCCGCGCCGGCGGAGTGGCCGGTCCGGTGGGCATCCGCGCCAACCCTTGACAAGGCATGGGAGTGGCCAGTCTGGTGGGCGTCCACGCTGGCCGGTGACGAGGAGTGGGGTGGCCGGTCCGGCGTGCGTCCAGGCAGGCCCTTTAAGTGATGGCTGACCCTAACCCGCCCCACCCTGAACAGACACCAGAATTTCAGAAAGATCGTCGGCCACCTTACCCTGGCTGCTCGTCCAGGGAGATGCAACATATCGAAGGTTGTTTGGTTTTGTCTTCCCTTCAAAATATTCCAAAACTGATGCACACAAATGTCCTCACAATAGGATAACGCAAGCCCACTTGCCAACGAGAAGTAGTAAATAGTCTCGTATTAGCGATCGCTCCGCCATTCGCACTGACTAACGGGAAAAAAACACTGAAAAAATGCAACGCTCTGGCCAGTGCTCATAGAGACATTACACGAGGGAGTTCCGACCAGAGAGACTTTACACGAGGGATTTGTGGGGAGAGAGACAGTGCCCATGATGTTCTTATGAGCAGCCTCTCACGTCCGCTGTATGCTCGTATATCAAGATTTGTCTCGTATCTCAAGATAAATATTTGCCCGAAATTTTACGCGTATTTCAAATTGCTCGTATGTTGGGGCACTCGTATGTCAAGGTACTACTGTAGTCTTAAAAGTGGACTTGTCTAGGGAGCAGGGATCTCTCTGCAATCCGGAAGCCACTGAAGGGTGGAAGGAGAGGGGACCCAGACTGGTCTGTATTGTCTCAATGTACTATGTTCTGTTTTCCCTTTGTGTTAATGTTTTGAAATCAAGTTTGTACCTTCTTCTGTCCACTTGAGAGAATAAAATAATTTGCAAATAGAAGAAGCTGTTCATTGCAGCACACAAAAAAATAGCTTTTTTCCTACGAAACACAAAAAAGGCATCTTCTACAAACTACCAGTATGTGAGAATATATGGAAATATAGTTCAACTGGTGAACAGTCTGAGAGGTTTATTATTTACACGCATGAACTAGGAATGTGCATGTATTACAAAAATCACAAATACAATTCCCCCTTTGAATAATTTGGCCCACGGACTCAAACCGCCAGCACGTCGGTTCATTTGGAACCTTTTGGAGCGGTTGTATCAATGGGTCGCCAAGAAACATAAGGTTTCCTTTAAAATCCCCCTCACCCGCCCTTTCCTTTCCCCCCCAAACGCACGTATACACTTACTAGTGTGTTCTTTCCTCGCCCCTACATTCCTTTGCACTCCTCTTAGTCCATGAAATCTCTTTTCCATCTTGAAGTCGCTGCTATTACTGGATTAAGTTATTTTAAGGGAACGGAGTGAACTTCGCCAACTCTTCATCTGACAGGTAAGAACTCATTCCTTCACAGAGCTTTAATTTGTGATCGATCAGGACAAGGATATAATTGTATGGCCATTTGTATTGGTGGAATGATTTTAAAAAAAGTTATCTGAATCCAGTCATCCACTCAGGACTCCCAAATCCATGTCACACATTTAAGATCACGCAGTTAAATCCAAACTTATGAAAACATCCCCATGACAATGTTGTCGCAAATTGAAAAGTTTGAAACGCAGACATCCTTCTCATGCTTTCCCAACGAATATATAGGGCTATTTATTTAATTAATCACAAATAGTTTCTGAAATTCGATGCACATTTTTTTACCATGAATAATAGTTGTTGTTTTTTCAATCTACTGGCAAGATGGAAACAATGTTTACACAAGATGTGTAAAGATTAACAACTTCTAATTTTCATTGAACACAAGTGATACCATTGATAGGCCAAGTGGCTGAGCTATTTAGTGCTCCCACTGGGCAGCAGGGTGGCTGGATTAGTCTCTCCACTGAGTTGCAAATGTTGCAGTTGGCTCATTAGTTGAAAATCATTCGTCACTAGTATTGTTCTATAAATGCGAGTCTCTTACCTACCCATGGACATTTGAAAGGGGAGTGGTAAATTGAATAACATACTTCACCATCTTGTCACTATTGTTCTGTAAATGATCAAAGATCCACTGAACGACAAAACGAATGTTAGTTTGCCTAGGTTACATTTTGGATACCAATTCCTGGCTACATCTCAACACAACACAAAATGCTTAGGACGCCTGGGGATTCCTGGCCTGTTTTTGTTTTCTGCTTCAGACAGTTTTAAACGGGCTACAATTTGTAATAATTTTTGGCACTAGAATTCTACTGAAAACAAAATAAATTTAAAAAGATAAACATTTATTCATGTTCTGTATCAATTATTCTTACAAGGGTCGCAGGAGGTGCTGAGATTATGTCAGCCAACTATGGGTAGCAGGCGAGGGACACTGGATTGGTTGCCAGTCAAACGCAGGGAAAAGGAGACCAAAAAACAAAACAATCACTCATAGCTGAAGACAATTTAGCATACAATTAGCCTAGCATGCATGTTTTTGAGATGCGGAAGGAAACCTGAGTATCCGAAGAAAACAATACAACAAACGCAATATGCAAACTCCACACACGAGGTTGGAACCCACCTGGGGTCCAACCCTCAATCTCAAAACTCTGAGGTTGGACCTGCTGATCACTTTTACATTAAGCCAACTAAAATATACTTGTAAAGAAAAATTTAATACGTAAACAAGCGGCTGAAATGAGTTTCCTCGACAGAATGCCCGGGCTCTCCCTTAGAGATAAGGTGAGAACCTCGGTCATCCAGGAGGGGCTCGGAGTAGAGCCGCTGCTCCTCTGGATCGAGAGGAGCCAGATGAGTTGGCTCGGGCATCTGATCAGGATGCCCGCTGGACACTTCCCTCGGGAGGTGCTCCGGGCACGTCCCACCGGGACGAGGCCACGGGGCATTCTATGAACTGAACATTCTATGTCATGCCCCCTCAGTCCGCCTTTTGAAATCGAAAGATTCCAACAAAATTCCAGATTTGGGGTTCGCTGGGATGGGAGTCGGTGGAACCAAAGGCTCTCCCGTAAAGGTGACAAATAAAGGTCTTGTTAGGACTAGCTTGTTGTTTTTCCATTGCTTTCTCTCTGTGTTCTGATGTTCGTTTCCCTACTCTTTTTTTTGTCCCTCCTGTCTTGCCGTTGGGATTGCGCAGCTGGGCGTCATTCAAAATTAGTTCCAGTTTTGCCTATTTAAACCGCACTGATTATGATGTCATTTGTCGGATTCCCTGTGTTTTCCCTAGTCGGGATTTATTTTGTGATTTGATTTTTAAGTCCTTGTTATTTTCTAAGATCCTGCCTAAGTTATTAAAGTTTTGGTATGAGCTCTACTTCCCTCGTCTTCGCCTGCTTCCCTGCGATTGGGTCCTATTCCTCGTAACCTCCCCTCGACATCTCCCCAAAGTTGTAACAGAACGATCTGACCAACATGGACCCAGCGGGAAGCCAACCCATGCCGGCTGCCACGCACAAGATTCCCCGCGCCGGCTGGCCCGCCATTCGCACCCGTGCCGAAGCCCTGCACCAGGGTTCCCGTGCCGGCTGGACCGTCATTCGCACCCGTGCCGAAGCCCTGCACCAGGGTTCCCGTGCCGGCTGGCCCGCCAGTCGCACCCATGCCGAAGCCACACATCAGCGTTCCCTAGCCGGGTGGGCCGCCAAATTCCTGCCCGCCAAATTCCTGCCCGCCAAATTCCTGCCCGGCAAATTCCTGCCCGCCAAGTTCCTGCCCGCCCATAAGCGGCAGCGAATCTCCGGGCCCGCTGGACGGGGGGTCGGCGGCAGCGACTCTCCGGGCCACCTGGACGAGAGGGTTGGCGGTGACTCTCCGGGCCCCCTGGACAAGGGGGTCAATGGCGGCGACTCTACGGGCCCCTTGGACGAGGGGGTCGGCGGCGGCGGGTCCGGGCCCCTCGAGCTTCCAGAGTAAGGTGGCCGACGTTCTTTCTTAAATTCTGGTGTCTGGCAGGGCGCTCGGCCATCACTTATAGGGCCAGTGCGGACGCCCGCCGGATCGGCCACTCCCATGTCTCGTCACGGGCCGGCGTGGACGCCAACCGAAGCGGCCCCTCCCCCTTCTCATCACGGGCCGGCGCGGACGCCCGCTGGACATCGTTTTGCGGTCTGTCTGTGAAGGTTCCCGGGTCCTTACGGTGGAAAGTTTCCCACTGTGTCTGTTCAAAGCTGTCTCGTAGTCTGAGTAGGGCGTTGTCAGGCCATTTGATAATTGTTTGCCTTTGTGGCTTTGATTGTCGGTTAAGGGAGTGTAAGCTGGGGCCAAGAACAAAGAGGCGTGATCTGACTGTACCAAGTCTCTTGCGTGGTGTGGCTCTGTATGCACCTTTGATGTTCGCGTAAACATGATCCAGAGTTTTATCCTCTCCACGTGTTGGTAAAATTTTGGCTGAACGGTTTTGAGATTTGCCTGATTAAACTCTCCTGTAATTATATGTGCGACACTTGGGTAGGCGTTCTGGTGAATCTTTATTGTGTCCATTATTAGGGAGTGAGCAGTACCTACTTTACCGTCCAGTGGGATGTAGGCAGCAATGATGATTACAACGGCTATCTCTCTCGGCAGAAAGAAGAGTCTGCCTCTCACCGACATGAATTCTATGTCTGGGTAACAGTGTCTAACCAGAACAGTTCTATTCTTACACCATCCCTCATTCACATAAATGCAAAGCCAACCACCTCTTTTTTTCCTGAGTCGAACGTCCTCTCTGATCTGGGTCACGTGCGTCCTGCTAGCTGCACGGTAGTGTCGGGTATTTGTGGGTTTAGCCAGGTCGCCGTGATTATTAGCATGGAGGATTTGTGAACGTAGCTAATAGCAGCAAGCTCTAATTCAAAATCATCCGTTTTGTTTACAATGGATTTGACGTTGGAAGAGATATGCTCGGCAGCGGAGGTTTGAGTGGTTGTTTCCTGAGCACAACAGGCCTGCTGGACAGCCTCGCTTCTGTTTTCTTTTCCGACGCCTTGTCTTTCGCCGTCCTGACCCGATTACGATCATCTCCAGTATTTTAGGTATGTTCCCGGTGAAAGTCGCCAGAAACCTCATTTCGCTGCTAGTAACCAATGTATAATAAGTCTAAACGGTTATAGCTGAATTTAAAGTCCGGTTTTGACAAACAACTCTTGACAAGACAAAGCCATAGTGAGGCAGCCAGAGATCGCAAACTCCACCCACAATGTCCGACAGAGGCAAAAACAAATGGATTTGGTTGCAGATTTGCTCACAAAGCTATTTTCCAGATGGACTTTTCCAGAAAAAAATGGAAATCATTAAGAAAGGGCGGTCAACTCCGAAGCTAGAAAGCCTGTTGCAGCCGGAAAAATGGCGTGTGCGCCACTTTCAGTGCGCTAACTTAGCTGCACAAGCAAATATATTGTTGTTGATTTAAAGCCATTTTCAAGACGGACTATGTCAGAAATATGACAGGACAGGCTCAACTTTCATCATTAGCTTCGATGGCGATAGAAAAGAAGGAAGAAAGGAAGGAGGATGGATATTGTGTACAGTTAAAAATGATTTTTGGTGAGTATAATATGGCTATATTCCTAAATAATATTTCAATTGTTGGCCCGGTTCTGATATCTGAAAAGCTCCAGTGTTTGTATTTAAGCTCCAGTGTTTGTATTTAATCGCAAAATGCTGCTAGGAAGTGGATTTTACCCCATTTTACCCCAGTTTAATTTTTGGCGTTTCGCCATTGACGTCCATCGCTGTCTTTTCCCGGGAAAAATAACCCCCCCTAGCCTGATTGTAATGTCTCAAAAGCTCCAGTATTTGTATTCAATCAATAAATGCTTCTAGGAAGTGGATTTTACCTAATTTTAGTGCATTTTTTGCCGTTTCACGTAGGGGCGTATATGGACGTATCAACGTTCATCGCTGTCTTTTTACCGGGGAAATGATACTCCAGGCCCAGTTCTGATGTCTAAAAAGCTCCAGTATTTGTATTTAATCAATAAATGCTGTTTTCGGCTGGATTTTACCCCATTTTCGGGCAATGTTTGCCCGTACGCCATTGACATTCATTGCTGTCTTTTCCCGGGAAAATCACCCCCCTGGCCTGGTTTTAATGTCTGAAAAGCTGATTTTGTATTTAATCATAAAATGCTGCTAGGAAGTGGATTTTACCCCACTTTTGTGCATTGATATACTGATTGTTTTCTATGTGTCGCAGCTGTAGCTGCAGTAGAGGTTTTATAGCCATAAAATAGTTTTTGAGGGTTGGATTGATACGTTGAAGGCGCTACCAGAAAATGCACGGACCGCCACTGAATTAATTTAACATTTATTGTAAAGCAATGTTCCCTCTAAGCTGCGCGCGTGCGCAATTGCGCACTACTCTCGTCTTCTCTGCGCACAGCAAATCATATGGAGGGCACAAAATAAAATCCCAATTTTTATTTTTTTTATTGTTTTTTATATATTTTTATCCGTGAGGCCAACGCGCGAACCACTCATCCGCCGGGCCGCCCATTCATAGATATTAATCATTACATTTTATTATTACCAAATCATTTATGTGTAGTAGACATACACCTGCTTATGGCAGGTGTGATACTGGTGTGTGCCCATAGCGAGCATTGATGATGTTGCTCACACCGGTACTCAGTGTGCTCAGGGAGGTTGTCTTTCTGCCCAGACAAACAAAAAAATAGAGGGAACATTGTTGTCAAGTACTCATCAATATCTTAGTGTGGTGCCGACAGCCTCGGCTAATGTATACAACCTGCTTGCAAAGGCTTTCCTTTGATGTTGAACTGTTTTATTTCTGTGCCCTTTGTTGAAAATCAGACGCGTCTGAGCTGCCCTCTCTCCAACCTCCGTGCCGATAACCCCCTGGGAAGTTGGCTGCTTGAACATGGTAGATCGCAAGAGGTTGGCTACTTAAAAAGTAGACATTGAAGCAAAAAAGTGTGAGTACCCCTGTTATACTCTATGGCAGGTGTGGCGAAACACGGCTCACGGCCAAAATGAATGCGGCTCCTTGCTTCTTATCATATTTTGTTTATATAATGTGGCTATTTGCCTCGTAGTTGATGTGTTAACTCCTTTTGCATTTGATGTGTGTTTAGGGTGGACACTTACCTTGAAATGAACACGTTGTTTTGTAAGGGGAAGAAAGTTTAATGGTGAATAATATGGTTTTCATTGTGTGTTTTTGTGTGTTTCTGTTTTGGCAGGTCACTTCGTGGTGTGGCTCTTTGATCTCATAGTTAATAATTTTTGCTCTTTGTGTCTAACTTGTTCACCACCCCTGCTCTATGGCAATATTCCAGTATGGTGTGTTTACATGCATGAGACCAGCGGCGGGCCGTGAATTTCAAAGTGACGCCTTCAATTCTATATCTGAATCAATCCAACCCTCAAAAACTATTTTATGGCTATAAAACCATTACTGCAGCTACAGCTGTGACACATAAAAAGCATCAATAATGACCTCATCCAATTGAAATATTATTTAGGAATATAGCCATTTTTTACTCACCACAAATATTTTTTATCTGTACACTAAATCCTCCTTTCTTTCCTCCTTCTTTTCTATCGCCATCGAAGCTAATGCTGAAAGTCGCGCCTGTCCTGTTGTATTTCTGGCATAAGTTTTTATTCGATTTAGTGCTGAAAATGTTCGTTCCCGGTTGTGACAGGCTTGCTTGCTTCGGAGTTGTCCGACCTTTCTTAATGATGTCCAGCTTTTCTTGAAAAGTTTGTCTTGAAAATGTCTTTGACAGTAAATCTGCAAACAAATGCATTTCTTTTCCTCCTTCAGCCATTGCGGGTTGACAAAACCTCTATTAAATCAACACAACAATATATTTGCTTGTGCAGCTCGCTCCAGATACAGTTTGGTAGCTCTGGCTAGTCCACTCTATCACTAGCCAATCATAGTTGGTGAAAGCGATGACATCCCTCAACTGCGAGGAGGCATTGGTGTCGCTAACTCGAAATCTGATTGGTTAAAGCAACAGTTTTATTGACGCTTGTTTTATGCAGCAGAGCCTGCAGAACTGATTGTGAATGCCTCAAGGTAGATTTCTGACCCTGGCAACAAATAATGGCTGAAATGTGATTGGTTAGATGCTTAAATATGAAAACAGAGAAGGCTTTGCAGGCCCTGACGGTCCACCACTGCATGAGACCCATGTATTGTTTATTGACACAATTTCTCCAGAATCTCATCTCATTTTCTGAACCGCTTTATCCTCATTAGGGTTGTGGGGGGTGCTGGAGCCTATCCCAGCTGACTCCGGGCCAAAGGCAGGGTACACCCTGAATCGGTGGCCAGCCGATCGCAGGGCACAAAGAGACGGACAACCATGCACACTCACCCACACCTAGGGGCAATTTAGAGTGTCCAATCAGCCTACCATGCATGTTTTTGGAATGTGGGAGGAAACCGGAGTACCATGAGGAAACCCACACATGCCCGGGCAGAACATGCAAACTCCACACAGGTGGACGTGACCTGGATTTGAACCCAGGACCCCAGAGCTGTGAGGCCGACGCGCTAACCGCTCGCATCATCGGGCCGCCCGCCACTCTCCAGAATATATCGATAAAAAAAAAGATGAATATTTTTTATTTTCTGACTCGAGCTGTAACCAATTTTTGATTGCAAAACAGAATTGATAAATATAAATGTAAGGAAAGCATTTTTCAGTATTCTGGTTTGTCAGCTGGTCATTTCCTGAAGCTCTGCTAAGCTCATGGAATTCACTCATTTTACAACAGAAGGCTGACTAATCATTTTGTAAAGCACAGCAGTTGACTTTTAAGACTGTTTCAGCCATGTGTTTTAATGTTGCTTCAGAAACAGACCAATTATATAGCCTACCGCTCTACTCGTCTGGTCAAATACGTGGATAAACTAGTTTTATTGTTGACACATTGTTCTTCAGTTAAATATGATGAATAAATCTGCAAAGTAGAAAACAGCATTTGGGCATTTCATGGCATTATCAAAGATAGAAGGGCAAAATCTTTGAGGTTTGTGTTAAATAGTGGACTATGTCTGTCTCAACAATCAACAGCTGTATCTGATTATTTTAAGAATGTAGGGCTTTTATACTGAGTATGTGCTGACTACTTCCAATACTTTCCTTCCTCAGCTGGTCTCCTTTTGGCAATGTCGCAGACCTCTCTCTGATGAGACGATGAGAACCCACACCCGTGGGGCCCCTACAGTTTTCCTCTTAAATATGGTGTTGCTCCTGCTTCCTCCAACTACAGCAGATTCAAGTGGAGGAATCTCCTTCATGGGAGGGAACTACAATGGCCATCCAATGTTGTATTTCGATCAGGCAGAAGTGGTAGAGCTTCAGCTAGCAGCTGGAAACACTCATAGAGAGATGGCAAGACGGATCCGTGAGGCTGGGGAAACCATGCTTGAACACCCAGATGAATACCTGCCTCCCTGGAGCCCTGCAGAGTTCAGTGCCCGGTGGAATGAGGTTTACGGAAACAACCTTGGTGTGCTGTCCATGTTCTGCTTGCTGTATCCACACAGAGCTGGAGCCCTGGATCTGGTCAAAGACTACATGGAGAGGATGGCAGCTCAGCCTAGTTGGTACATTTTCATCATCTTTATCATCATTGTTTGCTAAATCATCCAAATCATAATGTTGAAATAACTATGATCAAATTGGGAGGGAAAATATATTTGAATGTTTTTCGCCCATAATATCCATTTTCAAGGTATCAGATCAGGAATTGTTATTAGCAGATCCTCAAAATCAGAAGAATTTGACTCACTCATATAAAAATATTTGATTGGGACATCATCATTCAAAATATTTGTATTTAATGTTTAATGATTGTAGATCTTTACACTTTAGTGTCTTTTTGACATTCTATTTTTTTTTATTTGATTGATTGCAGCAGGGCTGCTTCTGAAATTTTATTTGAAACCTCCCTGTGAATCCTTTGAATCACAAGGTATTAAAACTACAAAATAGCTATGTGACAAAATGCTTCATTTATGCATTCATAGTTAAGAGTTATTATACAATACAGTAAATAATCAGAATTAATTAATTATCCTTTGAACTCTTGATTTTGGAAAAATGATGCATTCATGCGTGGGACTAAGGTGTACTTGGCTTACTGTTCTGGCCGTCATGTTGCGCACCACTGCGAGAAGCTTTCACAGTGTGTCTTTACTTTTGTGCAGCGTGTACTCCCACTCCCTCATCCTTTTAATCATAGATGCGCACTCACACGCACATAGGACGTACAATCAAAAGAAAGATACAAGTAGACCTGGACGATAAAACGATAATGATAATTATCGTCAAATAATTATTGCCAACAATCATAATAAAAACTACTACTTAAAAAATTAATTGGTCCAGAAAATGTTTGGTTACTTGAATTTTTTGTAAGTGGAGCAGTACATTATATGTAAATTCTGTACAGTAATACCTTAACATAGAAGTGCCCCAATATAGAAGAAATTTGAGATATAAGGAAAATTCTGAGCAAATGTTCGCCTTGAGATACACGACAAATTTTGAGATACGAGCATACGAGACAGCCAGGTGGCCGAGATGCGAGAGGCTGCTTATGATAACAACGCACTTCTTTCACTCTGCATCGCCCTTGTGTAAAGATATCTATGAGCACTGGGTGGAACGTTGTATTTTTTCCGGGTTTTTTTTGCGTTAGTCGGTTCATTAAGGGAAAAACAATGGGTCCTAAGCAAGCAGGTGCCATAAAGGGTAGTGCGAAGAAAATGTGTATGATGACAATCGAGCTTAAGCACGAAATAATGGAAAAACATCAGAGTGGTGTACGCGTGACAGAGCTGGCTCGCCAATACGAGAAAACCCGGAATAGTTGGCAAGTGGTCGTCCGTTATCCTATTGTGAGGACATCTGTGTGCGTCATTTTCTTCCACGACAACGCACTCGTAAACGGAACAAACAAATTTAAATTAACTTGGATTAATATATACAGACACTCAAAATACGTTTAATGTAACTTTACACAAAACTGAATTCTAATTTTGTTGTAATCCTTTGTTACCTTTTTTTCCGGGTTGGCGGTTTGCCATGCATTTTGCGGAGGATAAACAGGCGGACATAGAAGCAGGCAGGGGGTGGGGGGTTTGGGGGGACTTTATCCACGGTAACGCACTTGTAACCGAACAACTTGCAACTGAGACTGCGCCCTTTAGGGTGGTGCGTTTTATAGGTGTGAAAATACGGTAATCAAAAAACATGAGTGGTGTACGCGTGATGGAGCTGGCTTGCTAATACAGTTGTACCTCTACATACGATCTTAATTCGTTCCGGGACTGACCTCGTATGTCGATCTTCTCGTAACTCGAGCGAACGTTTCCCATTGAAATGAACTAAAAACAAATTAATTCGTCCCAACCCTCTGAAAAAACACCCAAAAACAGGATATTGGATTGGAAAAAATGTTTTATTTCTTCTAATTTGCCATCTATTAACAAAGTAACACATAACTAGTGTTTTAATAGTAATAAAATGTGTTTAATATGAATAAAATTAGACGCATTTTGCGGAGGATAAACAGGCGGACATAGAAGCAGGCAGGGGGTGGGGGGTTTGGGGGGACTTTATCCACGGTAACGCACATGTAACCGAACAAACCAATTTAAATTAACTTGGATTAATATATACAGACACACTCAAACATACGTTTAATGTAACTTTACACAAAACTGAATTCTATTTTTTTTTTACCTTTGTTCTGGCCGGGTTAGCTCTTTGCCACGCCTCCACCCTCACGTTCGCTATCGATGGACTGTTTGCTGTTGTATTGCCTTCAAAATATTCCCAAAATGATGCACACAAATGTCCTCACAATAGGATAACGCATGGCCACTTGCCAACAAGAAATAGTCTTTAAAGAACGATCGCGCGAGCTTCTTTCCTTAGAAAGAATAACAGGAAATACAATAGTTGAGCTTACCCACGTATTGATTGTGGGTAATGAACTTTTATTCTGAGAAAGGTTGCCATTGCCTAAACTCGTCTGAATTAATCATTCCGTGCTCGTAAATATTGCTATACACGAAAGATATGCAAAAAAGACCTGGCTTGGTCGCATCACGAAATTTTGATCGCATGACGGGCGAATTATTCGATCGAAATTTCCGCCGTAAGACGAGAATTTTGTATGACGAGCGGTCGTATGACGAGGTGCCACTGTATTTTGAAGGGGAGACAAAAGCAAACAACCCTAGATAGGTTCCTTTTAAAACCTCTGGCTAAAAGTGAAAGTCGAAGCGAGGCAAAAAGAGCCAAGTCAGAAGAACAAAAGTAAAAAAATGTAAACAAAATTAGAATGAAGTTTAGTGTAAGGTATGATTAAAACGTATTTTTAATTGTCTGTATCGTAATCAAAGTTAATTTAAGTTAAGTTCATGTTATGTTACGAGCGCGTTCTCGCTCTTTCTCTCTCCCCTCCGCGTTGTACTGAATAATGTCTCATTTTAGTATATTGAACATCATAACCACTACTAGTTATATGTTACTCTGTTAGTAGATGGTGAATTAAAAACAATAACAATATTTTTTTCCATTGTAATATCCTGTTTTGGGTGTTTTTTCAGAGGGTGGGAATGAATTAATTTGTATTTAATTCATTTCTATGGAAAACGTTGATTTGAGATACGAGTAAATCGACATAAGAGCTCGGTCCCAGAACGCATTAAGCTCGTATATCAAGGTATCACTGTAATTCGCTCAACGGTCGTCCAAAAAACTACCAACTAAACCCTTTAAAATCAGTGTCCAACTTTTGTATGAAAGATGAGAGAAACGGACAATAATGAACGAACATGAAAAGAAAATTATTTATTAATGTATTAAAATGAATAACAAGCATGCAAAATCATTTTCTTTCATGCAGGAGTACAGTGCATGTTAGCACATGGACACATGCATATAAACACAAATAAAAACAACTTCAAATTATAAATTCAAAACAACTTACCGTATTTTCTCGCATATAAGCCGCACCCTTAAAATTGCCTTAAAATCAATGCATTTTACACTTTCTAACGTATAAGCCGCCCCCGATTCTCAATTTTCACCTCCATATTCATGGTTTTAATAGGGAGTACAAATGTGTTACTTTGAAGGAAAAATCTTAAGAAAACTCATCGCACGTGGTATTTCTAAGATACTGTATAAACCACATTATTAGGGTCAATATCATAAGGAAGTAAGTAATTCACCCAGTCACGGCTGTATTACTAAAAAACAAAAAATAACCAACACAGTAAATGTGCAAAGATTTCTATGAGCACCTTGCATTTTTTTCGTTTTTTTGCATTAGTCAGTGCAGAATTAAGGGAAACACAATGGATCCAAAGCAAACCGGTGCAATGAAGGGTAGTGTGAAGAAAAGGTGTATGATGACAATCGATATTAAGCATGAAATAGCAGTGGATGCAGGTTTTCATTCCATCCCATCAAGAGGACACCTTTTCACCAATCTGGTGTCCTACAAGTGCAATCAGTGGATTGCAGTCAGCTCCTCCTTGTTTTCTGAAGAAATCTCATTGGTCAAACTGTCTGTGCTGGATTGGTTGGAACAAAAACAGGGACCCACTGCAGCCCTCGAGGGCCGGTTTGGCCACCCCTGAAGTAACAAATACTTATCTATTGGTTATGATCTGCAATAAATTGTGACATTATTGTGTCCAGTATGGAGTTCTTACCTTCGAGACAGACGGTACCGGCTAACGGCAGAGGAGAGAGAGTTGACACGTTCGGTTCATTACACTTTTGTGACACTATGTAGCATAACATAAACTTAAAATTTTGCTTACGATACACACACTTAAAAATGGATTTAACCTTGTGCTATATCCGAGCCAAAGGTGTTAATATATTCCACCGCGGCTTTCAAGTCGGAACTAGCTGCTTCCCCGTGCCTCACAACCGAGTGTGTGGAGTATGGAATGTATTCTTATACTTTTTATTAGTCAATTGGTTCATTTAGTGTAGTCACAAGAATAGAATTTTTTATAGTCTAGTGGAAATGAGTTAGGGGCGCGTCATCTACCATGACGCGCCCATTTCTTTGTTCACATTTTCCCGCCTAAAGTTTGTATCAACATCCGTTTCTATGTCACGTAATCTATGTCAATAAAGCTAGCTGATCTCTGGGAGGCAGGCAAGGGATTCAAACTGGTCAAGCTGGAGGATAGACACATCTCCTAGCGCTGGCTACTCTGACTCCCTCCTTTAGCTGAAGCTAGGAAAAACTCATCACGGCTGCCTCTGTGTGCTTCCTCCGATTCGAAGTTATTGAACGTATATGGATTGGATCCGACAGAGTGTATCCCCGGTTCGTTTTTTAAAGTTATCGAACTAGCCACGACCCGCTTTGAAGGTTTGGGCTGCCATCAAAGTATCCCCTTACTCAGGTGGTTCCTTTACTTTCAAGTCCTCGATGATTCCGCTAACTGTTTCTCCTATATCCATATTAAAAGAAGGCCCTCCCTCTTGTCATGAATATCACTGCCCAGTTTCAAAAGGACCACCCAGCAGCCGCATT
Source organism: Stigmatopora argus (assembly GCF_051989625.1). Classification (NCBI taxonomy): domain Eukaryota; kingdom Metazoa; phylum Chordata; class Actinopteri; order Syngnathiformes; family Syngnathidae; genus Stigmatopora; species Stigmatopora argus. The sequence continues at coordinate 2,236,442 of NC_135405.1, read as the reverse complement.
GTATTCTCGAATTCCAAATTTGTCTCATATCTCAGGGCAAAAATTTGCTCTGAAATTTCCTCGTATCTCAAATTTCTTGTATGTTGGGACACTCGTATGTGAAGGTACTACTGTACTTATTTATGTGTGAACTTTATGGTGAAGCTTTAAATCTCACTTTATTTTGTCCCGCAGGTTGGTAAAAGATGCCCCCTGGGATGAAGTTCCTGTGGCACACTCTTTGGTTGGGTTTGCCACTGCGTATGACTTCCTGTTTGAATACTTGAACAAAGACCAACAGGAGAGATTTCTTCAGGTCATCGGCAAGACATCACATCTCATGTATGAGAAATCCTATAGCCGTGGCTGGGGTTTTCAATACCTGCACAACCATCAGCCAACTAATTGTGTGGCATTGCTCACAGGAAGCCTTATTTATATGACTCAAGGTCAGTAAGAATGTGTTTATTTTAAATGATTTGAATTATTTGTATTTTTTATTTTAAAGATTTCTGTCCGGAGAATGAAAAGGTTTTACGTCATAGAGGAATTTACCTTATTGTGCATCATGTTGCGACGAATGAGTCGTTAGCGCATCGGCCTTACAGTTCTGGGATCGAGGGTTCGATCCAGGGTCGGTCCTTACTGTGTGGAATTTTCACGTTCTGTGTGGGTTTTCTCTGGGTGCTCCGGTTTCCTCCACATCCCAAAAACATGTAGGGTAGGCTGGTTGAACACCTAAATTCCCCTGAGCATGAATAGTTGTGCCATACCTGTCAACCTTAGCCAATTGTTCCCCTTATTAATGATGGAATTTCCCCTTATTAAGTGATAATAAGCCGACAAACAAAACGTGGCACATATTTACTCACATAAGGCGGACATAAAAGTCTAAAATTTTCCTCAAACTATACGGGGTGCCCAATCGCTCGGTGCACTAAATTCAAGATTCTGTGGATGTCGCTGACAGCTTGTCTGGGTACATTGCTTGCTGATGCCCTTTATTTACATAGTGAAAAGGCGGACGCGACTGACGACAGGGTGTGGGTGTGAAAGGAGGTGGGTGGCATGTACCTAAAAGTATACAGAGAGAAATAATGTTACGCGTGTAAGCATATGCTTTCAGCATGACAATATTAGCAATCGGTGATGACGTTTTCGTCCACTACCAGTGCCCGAGACAATCTGGATTAGAGCCGAAATGGGTAAAACGAGATCGGTTTTACAAAAAAAGTAATTTTTAAAACTTTTTTCTCGTACAAAAGTTGTTATATGACGTACCCAATTTGAAATGATCAAAAACTTACAAAATATGGGAAAAATGTATACGTTGACAGGTGTTGTCCGTTTCCCTGTGTCCTGCGATTGGCTGGCGACCGATTCTGGGTGTCTCCTGCCTCGTGCCCATAGTTAGCTGGGATAGGCTCCAGGGATAGGTTCAGAAAACGAATAAATGCATCATATTGCATAACTGCTCAATTTTTATTAAGATGTTCATGATTTTATCAAATTTAGTAAGGTGTACTTATACTTGCTATAAAGATCTGCAAATGATAATACAGTCGTACCTCTACTTACGAATGCCTCCAGGTACGAAATTTTCAGGTTACGAAACCTTTTAAGATGTAAATAAGTGCCTCAACATACGAAAAAAAAATCAAAGTTACGAAAACTTCAATACATTTCCTATACATTAACACCGTGAGATACGAGCTTAATGTGTTCAAGCTCATATTTTGATTTACTTGTATCTCAAATCAACATTTTCCATAGAAATGAACTAAATACAAATAAATTCATTCCAACCCTCTGAAAAAACACCCAAAAACAGGATATTACAAGAGACACACATTTTTATTGGCTCTAATTCACCATCTACTAACAGAGTAACAAATAATCTAGTGGTTATGATGTTATGCATGTTGTCCCCCTGTGTGAGTTTTCTACAGGTACTCTGGTTTCCTCCCAAATTCCAAAGACATGCATAGTAGGCTGATTGGACACTCTAAATTGCCCCTAGGTATGAGTGTGAGCGTGAATGGTTGTTTGTCTCCAATTCAAGGTGTCCCCCGCTTCCGGCCCGAAGTCAGCTGGGATAGGCTCCAGCACCCTCCGCGACCCTAATGAGGATAAAGCAGTTCAGAAAATGTGATGAGATGAGATGAACTTCGATTACGACACAGACACTTTAAGTTTTAATCTTACCTTACAGTAAACTTAATTCTAATTTTGTTTAATTTTTTTTTACTGTTCTTCTTCCGGTTTGGCTCTTTTTGCCTCGCATACTCCATCCCTTTTAGCCAGAGTTTTTAAAAGGACCCTATCTAGGGTTGTTTGCTTATGTGTCCCCTTTAAAATATTATGGAAATGACGCACACAAATGTCCTCCCAATAGGATACCGCATGACGACTTGCCAACTTGTCCAGGTGCTCCTTGGCGAGCCAGCGCCCTCGCGTGTACACCACTCATGTTTTTCAATTATTTCGTGCTTAGCATTGATTTATACGCCTTTTCTTTGCACTACCTTTCATTGTAATGGCTTGCTTTGGACCCATTGTTTTTTCCTTAATTCTGCACTGACTAACGCAAAAAATATGCAATGCAGTGCTTGTAGTTATCTTTACACGAGGGTGATGCGGCGATAAAGACAGTGCGCTGTTAACATAAGCAGCCTCTCGCATCTCGGTCACCTGGCTGTCCCGAATGCACGCATCTCAAAATTTGTCTCGTATGTCAAGGCAAACATTTTCTCTGCATTTTACTCGTATCTAAAATTTGTTGTATGTTAGGGCACTCGGCATTACAGTATTCGTTATTTCATTTTGAAATTTTTGTGGATGCACTGCTTCTTGCTTGACAATTTCCCTACACTCTACCGGGCTCTCATTGGCTGTCTCACAACAACTCTCCATGTTTCTTTGCGTGACCGGACGTTTCGTCGAAAGACGTTTGGTCCCCGGACGTTTGGTCGACCGAACGTTTGGTCGAACGGACGTTTGGTAGAACGGACGTTTGGTCGCCGGGTTTGCATGCAATTGATAGATTTTAATATTGGGTGAATAGGGATTTAATGACTATTATTTAACATTGAGTGAATAGGGTTAGGGTTAAACAAATGAAATTCTCGTGACTCAAACCTCGGGACTCGCGAACCCGGCGACCAAACGTCCGTTCTACCAAACGTCCGGTCGACCAAACGTCCGGGGACCAAACGTCTTTCAATGAAACGTCCGAGTACCGTTTCTTTGACCCCCGTTGTCTGCTTAAACTTATGCTTGGAAGAAGCTGTGGCCGAGTGCCTTTAACGGACTTGCAGTCGACAAAAAACTCTTCATGTTTCAAGGTTCTCTTATGTTTTTTTCACTTGCAATGAAGAACGCTTTGCTTTATTTTGGATATTAATCATTATTATAAAAATGCTTGCAATGAAGAACGCTTTGCTTATTAGAAATATTAATCATTAATGTGTTTGAATATTAATCATTATATAAATGTGCTTGCAATGAAGAACATTTTGCTTTATTTTTAGAGTTATTGACATTAATAAAAGGCATTTTAATAAATCTCTTGCAAAAGTAATGACTATGGTTCGCATCAAGAGAACTGAATTGTTTTGAGAAGCATCAGCTTCTGAAGATGATTCACATCGAGAACTGGATTGTTTTGAGAAGCATCGGCTTCTGAAGATGGTTCACATCGAGAACTGGATTGTTTTGGGAAGCATCGGCTTCTGAAGATGGTTCACAACAAGCGCTCTTGGGAAGATTTGGAGAACTGGAGACTTGGAGATTGTTTTGGGAAGCATCAGCTTCTGAAGATGGTTCACATCAAAACTCTTGGGAAGAATCGGAGGACTGTAAATTGTTATGAGACTCTAAATTGTTTAGACTTCTGTGATGCATGTTGTTAAATCTTATGAATAAATTAGCAAGAGAGACATCGAGTGAGCAGAATGATCTTGACCGGGGACGCGTGTGGATCGATTCTCTCTTGCAAGAACCCAGATATGAGAAATATGTCTCTTGTTACAGCGAGTATTTGGAAATACCCTTTGGTGAACCTATCAAAGTTCAATGTAATACTGTTTTGAATTCTTAATTTTATGTTAGTTAGATGTGTGTTCATGTGTTTGTGTGCTCCCTGCCGCTGTTACCTAACGTTAGCTTCCTGGCACTTGTGCGAAATCCATTCGTGTTGAAGCGCATGTGCATGTGTATTTTAATGGCTTATTAAATAATTGTATGATAATTTTCTCTCTTTTGTGTGTCTTCACACTTTTCCTACAAAATTGGGACACATTGATGCATTTTTAAGGGCTTAGTTGGTAGTTTTCTGGGAACCAGTGGTATTTATTATAAAGTACTGCTCTACTTACTAAATTTTCAACTTGCGAAAAAAGTTCTGGAACCAATTAATTTTGTAAGTATAGGTACGACTGTATAAAGGGAACACAAAAATAGAAAAATAACGAGAATTTATTATTTATTAAGTCATTAAAATTAACAAGACATTTTCCATTGAGGTAGCAACCATTTGGTAGCTGAGTAAACATACATACACCCGCATGTTAACGCACAACTTAACAACTTCAGTTTGTTACTTTTGGTGAAATATCAATCCAATGACGGTTGCCTTTGACAGCTTTCCTAAAATGCACAAGGCATTTGTTGTCCAGCTTGACTATAGCAAGACTCATGAACACTTGCATAACAGCACACTTCTTCTTTTCCCTTTCACCATAACGTTCTTGGGTCAAAATGATGAAAAGCAAAGAATAAAGACGCATTAGGAACAACTCCAGAAACAATGTGTTAAACTCCATGATAAATGAGGGTCAGAGGCACAAGGATCAAGACCTCACAGCCAGAGTGGCTACGTCATGGTCCCGGAACAAGTGTCCATAAAGTGGGCTTTTGGTCGAATGGTCACGCTTATACTCCACCAGTAACCATTACCTTGCTAATAGCCAAGGGGAGAGAAACTCTTTCATAACAATTTTTAAATAAAATACAGGTTGCTCTAACAGGATGTTTCATTTTTATAGCTTTCGCATTTCGGAACTTGGAATTTATTATCTAGAGAAAAGAATGTTACCATTGAAACTTTTCATAACCTGAATATTTTGTAAGTAGAGATACCCCTGTATTTTTTTATTTGGTTGTTTGTTGTAGAAACATTTTTAACACGCCTACCATTACTTTCAAGACAACATTCAAACGACACCAGTGTCAGAGTACAATTATAAGAAATGTCTAACACACACTACATGTTTTCTAGGATATCTACAAGAGGCTTACTTGTGGACCAAGCAGGCTCTTTCCATCATGGAGAAATCCATTGTTCTTCTTCAGGATGTCACGGACGGATCCCTGTATGAGGGAGTGGCCTATGGGACTTACACAACGCGCTCTCTGTTCCAGTATATTTTCTTGGTGCAGCGCCACTTTTCCATTAGCCACTTCGACCACCCTTGGCTCCTGAAACACTTTGATTTTCTATACAGGACCATCCTTCCTGGTAATTTGCACATCTCCCTTTGCAACCACCAGCTTTATTCAAGTTATTTTAACTGTTAGTGCTCTCTATGAGAAAAAAAGAAACTGCTCTTGGTATGAGTAAGGAAGGTCAAGAACTGATATAGGTGGCCTCGCGGCTAAATAGTGAGCGCATCGGCCTCAATGATCTGGGTTCAAATCCAGGTCAGTACACCGCTGTGGACTGCATGGGTTTCCTCCGAGTACTCCGGTTTCTTCCCACATTCCAAAGACATGCATGGTAGGCTGATTGGAAACTCTAAATTGCCTCTAGGTATGGGTGTGAACATGAATGGTTCTCTGTCTCCTCATGCCCTGCTATCGGCTGGCCACCGATTCAGGGTGTCCCCTGCCTCGTGCCCAAAAGTCAGCTACGCAACCATTGTTAGGATAAAGTCACTCATTTGATGGATTGATGGATGGATGGACGGACGGACGGACGGATAGAACTGACATAGTAGACTGGTAGATTATGACATGAGACCTGTGGTGTTATTCAGAAGACCGTTCTTTGTGGAACATGTCCCAAGGACTAATGATTTTTAATCGTAATCCATTTTTTTTTTATTATTGAGGCCTCTTAGGAGTTGTATCAACACTGAACACAATGTAATAATTTGTAATTCGTTAACAATACACTTTTGAACCCGTGCATATCCATGTTTGTATGCACGTATGAACTCACGTTGTCTGTCTGAACATTGAAGCAATTAGGTACACCCTTGTACTGGTTACTAGCCAAATGTGTACCTATATAATCTACCCTCTAAATTAAAACTCCAATTTCATGTGGAATGATTCATAATTTTCAATCTAACATCATATGTTTAGACAACACGGGATTGAAATCAATTACTACCTCAAGACTTTATTCACTTGGTTTTGACCCAAGACGTTTTACCTCTTTAACTCATGGTTCTCCTCAGTAGAATATGCATTACTGACCAGATGCCACACACATAAAAAATTTTTTCCAGATGGCAATTAATGGACAGATGAGAGCGATAGAGAGAAGAGTGGCATAAAACAGTAGCCGTTGAATCAAGAATCACTTATCGCATGCAAAAGCAGAGAGAAATATTATATTGTGTATATATAAAAGAAAACAATAACAATAAATTAGTGTTGTTTTTGTACTGGCCGTGAAATAGTGGAAATTCTCCACCATCACCAGGTTTTTGAGGGTGCATGGGAGTTCTGTCAACTACTAACCAAACGTGTGTGATTGATTTTGAGTAGGCAATGGATTGTATCATTCGGGAGGTCCTGTACTGGGATTCTCAAACATAGAGGATATTGGTTCCTCAGTGTTGACAGTTTGGTGTGTGACAATTTGGTTTGTGATCAAACAAATAAAAGTCTTAGTATACTTTTAGCCCGGAACTTTGACATTAAAATAAAAGGCAATAAGTAAAATTAATTTATTTAAAAGAAGACAAAGCAAATTCACAGAGTTTTTATTGAAGCAGTAAAACTTACAAATTCTAGCAACCTTCATTCTCTGGGAGAAATAAGAGCACTCATTTAACACATCGGCTGCTGCCATCGACTGTCATAGGCGTCCAATGAACCTTCATTCTCTCTGGGAGAAATAAGAGCACCCATTTAACACATCGGCTCCTGACATCGACTGTCATAGGGGTCCAATGAACCTTCATTCTCTCTGGGAGAAATAAGAGCACTCATTTAACACATCGGCTGCTGCCATCGACTGTCATAGGTTCCGGGCTAAAAGTATACTAAGACTTTTATTTGTTTGATAAAAAATGACCATCTAAAGTATTTCAACATTGCAAGTTCTCCCAGAGAGAATGAAGGTTCATTGGACGCCTAGACAGTCGATGGCAACAGCCGATGTGTTAAATGAGTGCTCTTATTTCTCCCAGAGAGAATGAAGGTTGCTAGAATTTGTAAGTTGTACTGCTTCAATAAAAACACCATCTGTGAATTTGCTTTGTCTTCTTTTTAATAAATTGACAGTTTAATAAATTGACAGTTTAATAAATTGACAGTAGATGGCAGCAGCCAATGTGTTAATAGATATTAAATTCTAAACTCTCCCTCTCTCTATCATTATTTGGGCGACCAAACCGCAACCAAAAGACCGGCGACCAAAAGTCCGGGCGACCAAACGTCCGGGCGACCAAACGTCCGGGCGACCAAACGTCCGGGCGACCAAACGTCCGGGCGACCAAAAGACCGGCGACCAAAAGACCGGCGACCAAAAGACCGGCGACCAAAAGACCGGCGACCAATCGACCATGTACCAAATTGCCCCTAGGTATGGGTGTAAGTGTGCATGGTTGTCCGTCTCCTTGTGCCCTGCGATCGGCTGGCCACCGATTCAGGGCTTCCCCCGCCTCTGGCCCGGAGTCAGCTGGGATAGGCTCCAGCAACCCTAGTCAGGATAATGCGGTTCCAGAGATGAGATGAGAGATGTATATACTTTGAATAAACTTGACTTAACTTCAGATAAACAAGAAATAAAAGAAGCTTGAGTGACCTTGGTGATCTGTAAGATCTTCAAAGGCAGGTTCACTGTTACTATTCTGAGTTCCGTGTCAAATACAGATTTAAATACAGTAATACCTTGAGATAAGAGCTTAATGCATTTCGGGACCGAGCTCGTGTGCCGATTTACTTGTATCTCACATCAACGTTTCCCATAGAAATGAACTTAATTCCTTCCCACCCTCTGGAAAAACACCACAAAACAGGATATTACAATGGTAAAAAAAATTAGTACAGTGGTACCTCTACATACGAGCAGCTCTACCTACGAGATGCTCGAGATACGAGGACTATTTCGAGCAAATAATTCGCTCGAGAGATGAGAAAAATTTTGAGATGCGAGAAGGCCAGGTGGCCATGACATGAGAGGCTGTTTATCATTATAGCGCACTGTCTGTTTTTGCCGCATCTCTTTCGTGTATAACAGATATCTACGAGCACTGAACGATTTCTTCAGACGAGTTTCTCCTACACATGGACCAGAAAACGCACAACGTGCATGCGCGGGCAAAAAGAGGGCTTTCTGGGTAATGAAGTATACTCGTGCACACAACACCGATAGCCAATGGCACCCTTTCTCAGAATAAAACTTCATTACCCACAATCAATACGTGGGTAGGCTGAGCTGTTGCATTTCCTGCTTTTCCTTCCTTAGCCTGTTAGCTCCTGTGATCGCTCATTCAAGACTACTTCTCGTTGGCAAGTGGTCGTGCGTTATCCTATTGTGAGGACATTTGTGTGCATCATTTTCGGAATATTTTGAAGGGAATACAACGGAAAACAGCCCATCGATAGTGAACGTGAGGGTGGAGGCGTGGCAAAGAGCTAACCCGGCCAGAACAAAGGTAAAAAAAAAATAGAATTCAGTTTTGTGTAAAGTTACATTAAACGTATGTTTGAGTGTGTCTGTATATATTAATCCAAGTTAATTTAAATTGGTTTGTTCGGTTACAAGTGCGTTGCCGTGGATAAAGTCCCCCCAACCCCTCCCCCCCTTTGCCTGCTTCTATGTCCGCCTGTTTATCCTCCGCAAAATGCGTCTAATTTTATTCATATTAAACACATTTTATTACTATTAAAACACTAGTTATGTGTTACTTTGTTAATAGATGGCAAATTAGAAGAAATCAAACATTTTTTCCAATCCAATATCCTGTTTTTGGGTGTTTTTTCAGAGGGTTGGGACGAATTAATTTGTTTTTAGTTCATTTCAATGGGAAACGTTCGCTCGAGTTACGAGAAGATCGACATACGAGGTCAGTCCCGGAACGAATTAAGATCGTATGTAGAGGTACAACTGTATTAGCAAGCCAGCTCCATCACGCATACACCACTCATGTTTTTTGATTACCGTATTTTCACACCTATAAAACGCACCGCCCTAAAGGGCGCAGTCTCAGTTGCAAGTGTATTTTCAGTTTCTTTTTAGGGTGCTTCGTTTTAAAGGGCACGCTACTATTGTTGTGCTAGCATGACACACAGCATAGCACATAGCATGCATGCTAGTGTATGTTTTAAAAAGGGCAACAGGAGCAAAAATGAGTTTGATTTTGTTTTATTGACGCAATGTATATTTGCGAAAATATGAGTCAAAGTATTCAAACATCTTCAAATCTGTCAAAGTCCTCATCTTCTATATCCGACATAGAGTTGGCCAACAATGCTGGGTTCCATAACATTGTCAGGGTCAGCGTGTTCGTCATGGGGTTTCGTAATAGTGATTCCAGTTTTGACGAAAGCTCAAACTACAGTGCTCGGCGGCACTTTTGCCTAGGCATCGACACTCCATTCCAAATCGTCACGAAACTCACGCGACGCTGCCTGCCTTTGTATGGGCATCCGACATTCATCACTCCCAAGCCATTCGCAAAGCTGTTCCTTGTCGCTGTTAAATTGTGTTCGATCCATGGTTTCAGTCCATTTTCCAAGCGTTAACACCCGCATTCTGTTGTCATTCACGTCAGACATTTCCTCTGTATTGGTCTATAGTGTATTGAGGTTTTTTTAGGGTTAAACGCACTACAAGCACACAGAAGTCAAATGCCATGCCACTCGCCTGGGATGTTTTGAATGGATTTACCGTAACGCTTGGAATACGCTGGAGGCTATTTTTAGGGTGAACATCCGCTGGGTTGATCGCAATAAGTAGCGTGTTGGCAAGAAATAAAACCAGTCACTCAAGCGGTCAGGGTCATACAAAAATTTGAATTTAGTGCACAAACAAGGCGCACCGACCGATTGGGTGCATTGACCATTTCAGAGAAAAATGTAGACTTAAGTGCGCCTTATAGGTGTGAAAATACAGTATTTCATGGTTAATATCGATTGTCATCATACGCCTTTTCTTCGCATTACCCTTTATTGGACCTGCTTGCTTTGGACCCATTGTTTTTCTCTTAATTCTGCACTGACTAACCCCAAAAATACGGAATAAAATGCAACACTGCGCTGCGCTCGTATATATCTTTACACGAGGGATATGCGGCTAGAAAGAGAGTCCGCTGTTATCATAAGCAGCCTCTCGCTTATTGGCCACCTGGCTGTCTCGTATGCTCGTATCTCAAAATTTGTCTCGTATCTCAAAGCAAATATTTGCTCAGAATTTTACTCATCTCAAATTTCTCGTAAGTAGGGGCACTCGTATGTCAAGGTATTACTGTACACAAAACAAATACATTCAATTGCAATTGTGAAAAAATATATTAGCCCGACTGCTACAGTAAGTACTTTCAAAGAGATTATGTAAATAACCAACAATCAAGAGCTTCCTGGCTGTTTGATCTTTGTCTCCTTTTTTTTTTAGGATTTCAGAGAACTGTCGCCATTGCTGATTCCAACTACAACTGGTTTTATGGACCGGAGAGCCAGCTGGTGTTCTTGGACCGTTTTGTAATGCGTAATGGTAGTGGGAACTGGCTGGCCAGCCTGATTCAACAAAACAGAGTGACAGACGGAGTGGGACAGGCTGGTAAAGGCCAACGATGGTGTACTCTTCACACCGAATTCATTTGGTGAGATTTGGAATATTTAAACAAAAAACATTTTACACACAGACATATTTATGGATGCCACACTAATCACAGTTGTTAAATTAAAATAAGGAGCCTTTGCTGTTTTTAAATATCCCGTCATAGAACACCTACATCTTCTCGTCAGATGAATATTCTCCTATTGAAATAAACATCCCTATTGCCCTCTGGGGATGGTATCTGTGTCATCCTCAAACTCTTGTCCTTTACCAGAGAGACCTGGAAGTGTGAGGCTTATGTGCAGTATCTCAGCAGGTCCTACGATTGCACTCTTTTGGACTGATGCTTGTTGGGATCAGCTGGAGCTATTCCAATTTAGGGGTCACTGCCCCGACTGCTCACTGCCATGGGACCATAAAGTTCTTTCTCCACCTTCTCCTGTTCGTTTTTCCTGCTGTTGGTGTCAGCTCTTATTGCCACATCTATCACCATCACTCTCTTCTGCTCTTTCTCCACCACCATGAGTTGGGCATTTCAAATTGCTTTCCTATTCCAAAATGGTTACAGATGTTTCTGTATACTATACCACTCATTTGGTATTACCTATGTAGGGTGATCCAGCTAGCATTTTACACCCTGCTACGTTATGCTGGACTGTCTCCGAAAAATCTTTGCACAGCTTGCAACTCAGATGTGACTTGCTGTGATAGATCTTCGTTTCTCCATCCATAGTGGTTAGGGCCTGTTCTTGTGCAGCGTTTATTAGATATTCTGAGCTGTCTAGCAGTCCAGCATGCTCCAGCCACTGGAATGATTTCTTGATGTCAGCTATGTCAACTTGCCTCTGGTACATTTCATGTAGAGGGTTGTGTCCCTCTTCTTCTGCACTCTCATGGAATCTGCCAGAGACATTGATGTAGTAACTCCATTTCTTTCTTTCAGTATTCGAGGGGCATTGTGTTTCATCCGTGACTGTGAACTTGATGCTCACTACTCATCATCCTCCCTCTTTCCACTTTGTTCGTGTAGTCTTATGAGCCTCACACAAACACCCCTCATGTGTATGTACATAGGTATATAATGGTACCTCACCCTACGAATGTTGCTGCATAGAAAATATTCTGGTTTCAAAAATCCGTAATGGGGCAATCGTGTCTTCCGGTACGAAAATAATTCAAAATTACGAAACATTCATTCATTCATTTTCTGAACCGCTCATCCACACAACGGTCGCAGGGGGTGTTGGAACCTATCCCAGCTGACTTCGTGCCCGAGGTGCCCTGAATCGGTTGCAGGGCATGAGGAGACAGACAACCATTCACACACACCCATACCTAGGGGCAATTTAGAGTGTTCAATCCACCAATTTTGCATGTTTTTGGAATATGGGAGGGAACCAGAGAACCTGGGGAAATTCCATGCAGGCCCGGGGACAACATGCAAACTCCACACAGGTGGATCAACTTTTCTTTGTGTGCTTAATCCATCTTAAATTTTTTCTCACTTCCTACCCATAGTGATCTGTGGTGGGTTCCATCACCCATGCGGTCCATGTGGGGATATGCAGTCCAGAAAATGAATAAATGAAGGAATGTGAAATCAGACAAAATCTTACTTGTTTTACACGATCTGGATTATCTAAATATTAAATAAAGTAATACCTTGAGATAAGAGATTAATGCATTCCTGGACCAAGCTCGTATGTCAATTTACTCGTATCTCAAGACAACTTTTGACTGAGAGACAGACAGACAGACAGACAGACAGAGCGAGACAGACAGACAGACAGAGACAGACAGACAGACAGAGCGAGACAGACAGACAGACAGAGCGAGACAGACAGACAGACAGAGCGAGACAGACAGACAGACAGAGCGAGACAGACAGACAGACAGAGCGAGACAGACAGACAGAGCGAGACAGACAGACAGACAGAGCGAGACAGACAGACAGACAGAGCGAGACAGACAGACAGACAGACAGAGCGAGACAGACAGACAGAGCGAGACAGACAGACAGACAGAGCGAGACAGACAGACAGACAGAGCGAGACAGACAGACAGACAGACAGAGCGAGACAGACAGACAGACAGAGCGAGACAGACAGACAGACAGACAGACAGAGCGAGACAGACAGACAGACAGACAGAGCGAGACAGACAGACAGACAGACAGAGCGAGACAGACAGACAGACAGAGCGAGACAGACAGACAGACAGAGCGAGACAGACAGAGCGAGACAGACAGACAGACAGACAGAGCGAGACAGACAGAGCAAGACAGACAGACAGACAGACAGACAGAGCGAGACAGACAGAGCAAGACAGACAGACAGACAGACAGACAGAGCGAGACAGACAGACAGACAGAGCGAGACAGACAGAGCGAGACAGACAGACAGACAGAGCGAGACAGACAGAGCGAGACAGACAGACAGACAGAGCGAGACAGACAGACAGAGCGAGACAGACAGACAGACAGAGCGAGACAGACAGACAGACAGACAGACAGAGCGAGACAGACAGAGCGAGACAGACAGAGCGAGACAGACAGAGCGAGACAGACAGAGCGAGACAGACAGAGCGAGACAGACAGACAGACAGACAGACAGAGCGAGACAGACAGAGCGAGACAGACAGACAGACAGACAGACAGAGCGAGACAGACAGAGCGAGACAGACAGACAGACAGACAGAGCGAGACAGACAGAGCGAGACAGACAGACAGACAGACAGAGCGAGACAGACAGACAGACAGAGCGAGACAGACAGACAGACAGAGCGAGACAGACAGACAGACAGAGCGAGACAGACAGACAGAGCGAGACAGACAGACAGAGCGAGACAGACAGACAGAGCGAGACAGACAGACAGAGCGAGACAGACAGAGCGAGACAGACAGACAGCGAGACAGACAGACAGACAGACAGACAGAGCGAGACAGACAGACAGAGCGAGACAGACAGACAGACAGACAGAGCGAGACAGACAGACAGAGCGAGACAGACAGACAGACAGAGCGAGACAGACAGACAGAGCGAGACAGACAGACAGAGCGAGACAGACAGACAGAGCGAGACAGACAGACAGAGCGAGACAGACAGACAGACAGAGCGAGACAGACAGACAGACAGAGCGAGACAGACAGACAGACAGAGCGAGACAGACAGACAGACAGAGCGAGACAGACAGACAGAGCGAGACAGACAGACAGACAGAGCGAGACAGACAGACAGACAGACAGAGCGAGACAGACAGAGCGAGACAGACAGAGCGAGACAGACAGAGCGAGACAGACAGAGCGAGACAGACAGAGCGAGACAGACAGAGCGAGACAGACAGAGCGAGACAGACAGAGCCAGACAGACAGAGACAGACAGACAGACAGAGCGAGACAGACAGACAGACAGACAGACAGACAGACAGAGCGAGACAGACAGAGCGAGAGACAGACAGACAGACAGACAGACAGACAGACAGACAGACAGAGCGAGACAGACAGAGCGAGACAGACAGACAGAGCGAGACAGACAGACAGAGCGAGACAGACAGACAGAGCGAGACAGACAGACAGAGCGAGACAGACAGACAGAGCGAGACAGACAGACAGAGCGAGACAGACAGACAGAGCGAGACAGACAGACAGAGCGAGACAGACAGACAGAGCGAGACAGACAGACAGACAGACAGAGCGAGACAGACAGAGCGAGACAGACAGAGCGAGACAGACAGACAGACAGAGCGAGACAGACAGACAGAGACAGACAGAGCGAGACAGACAGACAGAGCGAGACAGACAGAGCGAGACAGACAGACAGACAGACCGACGAGACAGACAGACAGACAGACCGAGCGAGACAGACAGACAGAGCGAGACAGACAGACAGAGCGAGACAGAGCGAGACAGACAGCCAGAGCGAGACAGACAGAGCGAGACAGACAGAGCGAGACAGACAGAGCGAGACAGACAGACAGACAGACAGACAGACAGACAGACAGACAGAGCGAGACAGACAGAGCGAGACAGACAGACAGACAGAGCGAGACAGACAGACAGACAGACAGACAGAGCGAGACAGACAGACAGACAGACAGAGCGAGACAGACAGACAGAGCGAGACAGACAGACAGACAGAGCGAGACAGACAGACAGACAGAGCGAGACAGACAGACAGAGCGAGACAGAGCCAGACAGACAGACAGACAGAGCGAGACAGACAGACAGAGCGAGACAGACAGACAGACAGAGCGAGACAGACAGACAGACAGAGCGAGACAGACAGACAGACAGACAGACAGACAGACAGACAGACAGAGCGAGACAGACGGACAGAGCGAGACAGACGGACAGAGCGAGACAGACAGACAGAGCGAGACAGACAGAGCGAGACAGACAGACAGACAGACAGACAGAGCGAGACAGACAGACAGACAGCGAGACAGACAGAGCGAGACAGACAGACAGAGCGAGACAGACAGAGTGAGACAGAGAGAGCGAGACAGAGAGTTTACTGTTGAAAGCGATCAACAGGTAATCTCTCGCTCTCAAAATTATAATCATGAGAGAGAGAGAGAGAAAGTGACAATGTAAGAGCATTAATATCTAAATATCTAATATCAAAATTATCAATAAGTTGCGTATTATTGGCGTGTGTACATGTTACTCGTCGCCGGATTCGCTCGTATTGGAGTGTGTGTACATGTCTTTGCAACTACGGCCCGCGGGCCATATACCCCCATAAATCAATGACCTCATTCATTTCCCTTTGCCCTGCAAAACCGTTCATCACTCTCAATTTAAAGACTGCTTTCTTTCGTTGAATAATAATATGTTCTTAATGTTGAAAGTAAATTTGAAAATAAATTTTCACCTTCAATTGTGTCTTTTTTCTTATATTTCAATCCCCAGGTTTGATAAATTACATTGCGTGTCCAAATGCTGTCAAATTTTAGTATCCATTCTGGCCCATAAGTCAAAAAGTTTGCCCACCCCTGGTATAGACAAACTTGCCTCTTTTCTACTATTATTGTCCAAAATTAAACACATTATCAATAAGCTGCCATTGACGGCGGTAGATGTCCGATTCATGTTGACTGAGGTGCAGATGCTATTTCTGTTATTAGAGCTCCATCAAGTGGATATATAACGCAGCAGTCAACATGAATCGGACGTCTACCGCCATCAATGGCAGCCGGACGTCCGGCTGCCATTGACGGCGGTAGACGTCCGATTCATGTTGACTGAGGTGCAGATGCTATTTCTGTTATTAGAGCTCCATCAAGTGGATATATAACGCAGCAGTCAACATGAATCGGACGTCTACCGCCGTCAATGGCAGCTTATTGATAATGTGTTTAATTTGGGACAATAATAGTCGCCTTACTTTGTTTCGGTCAAGAGTTTGATCGATTCCCACTCAGTGGAGGTACTACTGTGAGTCATTGTCTGTCTCCCTTTCTGCCCTTCGGCTGACTGAAGACCAGTCTAGGGTGTAGCCTTTTGCCCGAAGTCAGTTGGGATAGGCTCAGGCAACCTTTGCGAGGATGCGTGGTATGGATGATGAATGAATTCATAATTTAGAATGAAGAATGATGTGAAATAAGGCTTGACATACATTGTTTTTAATTTTGTTAAACGTATAATTTGATAAGATTCTTCATTTTTATTGTTTTTTAGGTATGACCCAAGCCTCACTCCAAAGCCCCCATCTGATTTTGGTAAATCTCGGCTCCATTATTTTGAGGACTGGGGTGTCGTGACCTACGGCAGTGCGTTACCTGCTAGTCCAAACCATTCCTTTCTTTCGTTCAAATCAGGAAAACTTGGGGGACGTGCAGTTTTTGATATTGTTCACAAGAATAAATACAAAGAATGGATTAAAGGTTGGAGGAACTTCAATGCTGGCCATGAACACCCTGATCAAAATACTTTTACCTTTGCACCAAATGGAATTCCATTCATCACTGAGGCCCTATACGGACCTAAATACACATTGTTGAATAATGCAGTATTGTTTGGCCCAGCCCTCTCAGGGAGTTGTTTCAAGCCATGGGCTGGCCAGGTGACAGAATCCTGTGATTCCAAATGGCTGAAATACAAGGTAGGGCCTGCTGCTGATGCTCAGGGGAAAGTAGAAGCTGCCATGGAAAGACAAGGCATGGTCTTTATTCGTGGGGAAGGACATTCTGCCTATAATCCTGAACTGAAAATACGAAACTTTCAGAGAAACATCCTCCTTTTGCAACCACAACTCTTACTTTTGGTGGACCATATCCATTTGAATCCTGATAGCCCATCCAAGGCCATGAGCACATTTTTCCACAATACAGAACTGCCCTTCAAGCACATTCAAGTAGATAGCGTCCACGGAGCATTTATATCTCACAATGAAGACAAGTGTAAAATGTTCTGGATGGATGACACGGGGCACAGTAATAGAGGGGTGGTCGGTTACTGGGGTTATCCACGGGGGTATCCATACAATGGCTCTAATTATGTGAATGTCACAATGTCATTAAGATACCCTCACACCCGAGTGGGTTACATTTTCCTTGGACCAGGCGTGACTGTAACCAGTTTTAGCTTGCGTGGTGATGACGAACGAGTTAATATTTACTTGGCCACTAAGAAGCACATCTACACAATTTACCTGGTGACTGGAGAGCTCATCGGCAAACCACTTTTTGCTATGGTAATGATGAACAAAAAGAAGATTGTATTTGAGAAAACGCTAAATCCAACAGATAGTTCACCTCTGGAAGTAGAGGAATATGTCAACATGATGGAAGACAACCTCGAGCATGTAAAGCCAGTGTTTCAGCAGATGGAGCGACATATTCTTGGTAAAGTTCTACATACTGACAGCTTCCATAAGACTGCAGAACACCTCCTCCACATCTCTGATAAAAAGAAAACGGAAGAAGTCATTGAGAGGATGTTTACTTTGTCCAAGAAACAGGAAAAGGATAAAATGGGGAAGAAATTAAACTTTAGGGAGAAGCTGTCTGAAAATCTGCCAGACATTTTTACACCAATTGAGGTAAATGAAAAAAAAGTGAGACAGGGGGCATCTAAGCATGTTTATGATGAAAGTCCAGAGGAGGGAGACACGGATGTGCAAGGATTCATAGAGTATGCAGACAGAAAGGGTGGCTTTGGGAAAGGACAAAAATTCAAAGATGTAAATATGTTAGTGACTACTGGGACTGAGCGCATTTCCAACATGGCCTCTTCTATAAGACTGTTTCTCCTCTTGAACACGGCCACTTTTTTCCTGTTACTGACTGTCCTATTGACTCGCTTTCACAGAGGGCGAAGTATACATACACAGAGATGTTTTTATACCATCCTTATTATTGACTGCTTGATCTTACTGTACCTCTACTCCTCCTGCTCTCACATACAATGTTGACATCGTGAGTGTGAATGTTTATCTGCCAATATTATTTAAAACACAACAATTGTCGAAGTCTTTTGAATATCATTGAGATTGGGCATACTGTATTAAAGTTGGGGTCATTTTACATTTAAATGTTATGTTTTTATTATGACATTAACTACATGAAGTTAAAGTGGATCCATGAAAACCATCACCTCCTCGGCACAGCATTATTTTGCTCAGTACAACAAGAAAAGATTTGTATACTGACCATGAATTTAAAAAAAGAACAAATCAATATATTGTTAGTTTGCCCATTATTTTTTTTTCTACAGTTTGGTTAGAAGTATTTGAATTGCCCTACATTGCCAGTCCATGATCTTTTGTGACGAGAAGCATTCAGGAATGGAAAAAAAAGAATAATTATATTTAAGAAAGATTTTTAGCAAGCAAAATCAATGTTTATATGGGAATATCGATTTATTTTCTCAAGTTATTGAATGTTTGTTGATGTAAGAACGCTAGGTGCTGTTATGAAGCATTTAAATTATAGAGTGAATTGTATAGGGAAGGCTACAAAAAAACATGTGCAACAATGCCATGTCCATAGAAATATGTGCGAGGGGAGTGAGATGTTCTAGAACTGGTGTCAGAAAGAAGTGAACTGAAGACTAAACTATGTTTCACACCTTATCCGCCAGATAATCGGACTCAAGTCGACTCAAGTAACAAATTAGATTAAACTCAATTTGGAATAGAATAAACCTTTCTTCTTGTTTTCGTGCTTAGATCCAAAAAATAATCTGAGTGTGTTTGAAAACGTAATGTGCCAAACTGGAGAAATATGCCACTCTGCACATTGAGGACCGACCTGGAATCGAACCCTGGACCCCAGAATTGTGAGGCTGATACACTAACCACTGTGCCCTCCAGGTCGCCCATTTATGTATGCTTTTAAGATAAAGGCTGTTCTGCATGTGTGTCTAAGGTTCAATACTGCAAAGGAAGCTGAAATCATACCTGTCAACCTCCACCAATAGCTCCCCTTATTAATGATTGCAATTCCCCTTATTAAGTGATATTAAACTGTACAAATTCAACGCGGCACATATTTACTCTCATAGGGCGCACTTAAAAGTCTAAAATGTTCTCCAATCACTCGGTGTGTTTTTTTGTGCAATAAATTCAAGATTCAGTAGATGTCTTGACTGTCCAAGTACCGTATTTACTCGCATATAAGTCGCCCGCGCGTATAAGCCGCACCCTTAAAATTGCCTTAAAATTGTTGAATTTTACAATTTTCTCACGTATAAACCGCCCCCTGACCTCAGCAGTGTCCTGCACACTCCAAAGGACCGTAGTCTCCTCAGTAGGTAGAGGCGGCTCTTGTACAGGGAGTCTATGTTTGTGCACCAGTCTAGTTTGTTGTTTAGGTGAACACCCAGGTACTTAAAATTCTCCACGATTTCAATGTCTGTACCCTGGATGTTCACCTGAGTGGTCTGTTGAGGATTCCTCCGAAAGTCAATCACAATTTCCTTTATCTTACTGGCGTTGATGTAGAGGTGGTTTCGCCTACATCAGTCAACAAAGGCTGTGATGACTCCCCTGTACTTTAGGTTGTTCCCGTCCATCACTCGTCCAACAATACCGGTGTCGTCAGAGAACTTCTGGAGGTGGCAGGTGTCTGTATTGTGTTTGAAGTCTGATATGTAGAGGGAGAAGAGGAGTGGGGAGAGCACCGTACCTTGTGGGGCCCCTGTGCTGCAAGCTACCACATCAGACGTACATTCCTGAAGTCTCACATATTGTGGTCTGTCAGTGAGAAAGTTGATGATCCATGCAGCCAGGTGGTTTCTTACTCCAGCCTCTTGTGTAATGTCAAAATATCTCGCGTCCGGCCAGTCAGAGCATGTTTAACTAAGTTTAGACGGCCGCACCCTAGGTAAGATGCCCATGCCCCGAGCGAGCAGTGACAGGAACATGAGTTTTTTCACGTTTTATACAAGATACGTACATTTTCTTCTTTTCTTTTTGTTTAGCTTTTAATCTGTTTATCCTTTCTCTATTTTGAAATAAATGACCATATCGGCCGCATTGTCTTGCGTCATGACATCACGGCGCCATTGCGTCATGATGTCAACGTGTCATGGCGTCGTCAACTTGCGGTTTCGTGCATGTCGTGTTTTAATGCGCATATAAGCCGTACCCTCGATTCAGTCATAATTTTTTGTCCGACAAAAGCGGCTTATATGCGAGTAAATACAGTACATTGCTTACTGATGCACTTTTCCATATCATGATTAAAGTATGTAAGTAAGTTTGATTTAGTGATTCTTAATGATCCGATTTACTTTGCTTTGTACTTTGTGCTTTTGCTTTGTTGTTCTGCGGCCTTTGCGACTGTACTGTGTAACTTATAACTATGCTTTTCCTCTATCTGCATTCTCACCCTCTTGCTACTGTCACAATGAAATTTCCCATAATACGGGATGAATAAAATTATCCAATCCAATTCAAAACCGAACAAGTGGGCACCTTTTGCAAGTATAATCACTTGATTGCAGCCAGGTGCTTCTTATTTTAGAAGACTCCTCATTGGTTAAACTGTCGACACCAGATCGGTTGAAACAAAGACCACAACCCACTGCGGCCCTTTGGGGAATCGGTTTGAGACCCCTGGTCTAGTGCACTGTTTTCCAACCACTGTACCGTGACACACTGGTGTACCGTGAGCAATGGTTAGGTGTGCTGCAGGAAATTGCAAGAAGTCATACAACGTAAAATTCAGAGAAAAAAAATATATGAATATAACAAGATTGAAATTGAACTATTACAATGTTAAAATCAAAATATGATGAATGTTAAATTTGAGATTATACTATTACAAGATTCAAATATTGAAACAGTTTTTTTGGCCCTTATTTTTCTGTAACATGAACCAGAAGTTGTTTGGTTTCTCGGGCATCAACTTTTGCCAATGTAAAGTCTGTGTGAGCACAACATTTTTTTGCGTTATGCGTATTAGGAGATTTGAGTATATATTTGGAGAAAAGTCATAAAATTATGCGATTAAAACATTATATTACTTATTTTTGCATCACTCGAACCGGAAGTTGTTCAGGTTACGCAGACATCAACTTTTGGTGACATTAATTCAGTGTGAAAAATTACATTTTGGAATAATTTTGGAGCTTTATGTGATTCCTGCTGATAAAATTTTGATGAGAATGACTATTGTTAATATAGGTGACATAGTTTTAAATGAAAAGATTTTCAGATGGTGGTGTCCCTTGAGATTTTTTCATTGCAAAAAGTGTGCCACCGCTCAAAAATGGTTGGGAAACGCTAGTCTAGTGTGTATCATTGTTTATCTTGTACCCACACTAGGGACTAATGGAAATTAGCCCATGGCTACAATCTTTACATATATATGTTCATTAACATGAATATAAATATGTTCATTAATTATGAAATAAATAAATCAAAACCACATTATATTACCAAATAACATTTTGTGATTTTATTTTTCCAATTGCTCATTCCCAAGATTCAAAATATGTTTATAGGTGTGCCTGTTAAATAACTTTGTTCGACTCTTGCGCGCAACAATCTGATCATATATCGAAGGAAGGCTGCCCTGTGTCTCCAATCCGCTAGGTGGCAGTTTTGAAACGCACAGTGGTGAAGACAGAAGAATCGGTATACAGTCTGGTTGAGTAAGATGGGTGCTCGGGTCGTACGAATGTTTAAAAATTTCAACATAGAAAGCAGGATTCAACGAGAAATCGCAAAAGAAAAGCCTCGGTCTGCACCGAAGCACAAGTTAAATCTTCCGAGCTCCACTTGTTATAATGCAGGTAAGCCGATGGGTGGTTTATTGCCGTTGCTATGCATTTATAGGGAAATTGTGAAAGCTTCACCCCTTTTTTACATGAACATAGTTTCATTTCCAGCGGAAGATATATCTGGTGCTGACCAAAGAAACAACAGTCTATTGATGAATTTGAAGTCCGTGTATGTGGAGTCGAAAGATACAGAAGGAGGAACCGTTAAGGTCAGTAGTTGTGGCATTGATATGTAACGAGGCCAATCCGAGGGTGACATTGCATTTGATACGTTTTAGACTGTACGCTGTGCATAGTAGCGAGTCAAAGTTGGCGGATATTTTTTTGAGTTAATACGCTAACACATAGTGTAGTGCACATTGCTACTCTATCATAACTGCTGCACTCTCCTGCTATTAGACTCGCTGAGTTTGCCACAAAATGCTTACTGTCGCTGTGACAGCGGACGTTCGTGTTCTCGTGATCAAATGAGCAGACGCAAAAAAATAAAAATAAAGCCTGCTCGCGTATTCCAAGCATGATGGTAAATCCATTCAAAACATTCCAGGCGAGTGCCAAAGCAGTTGACTTCTGTCAAAGTACTCAATTGTCAAAGAAACAACACCATATAGTTCGACCATTGTCATAATTTGAAAATGAAATAAATTCGCCCAATGAAAAAATGCATACAGTAATACCTCGACATACGAGGAATTTGAGATACGAGAAATTCCGAGCAAATATTTACCTTGAGATACAAGACAAAATTTGAGATCTGAGCATTCGAGACAGCCAGGCTGCGAGAGGCTGCTTATTATTTTAACACACTGTCTTTCTCGCCTCATCTCCCTCGTGCCAATATCTCTACGAGCACTGGGCAGAGCGTTGCATTTTTTCCATGTTTTTTTAAGTCAGTGGAGAATTAAGGGAAACACAATGGATCCAAAGCAAGCCAGTGCAATGAAGGGTAGTGCAAAGAGGAGGCATATGATGACAATCGATATTAAGCACGAAATAATCGAAAAACATTAGTGTACGTGTGACTGAGCTGGCTCGCCAATACGTATGTAGAAGCAGGAAGTTGGCCTCGAAAGCCGCAGTGGAATACATTAACTTCTTTGCCTTGGTTATTTCACAAGGTTTAAATTTAGAGTAACGTAAGATTAAAACTTTTTAAGTGTGTATAGGAATCTAAGTTCATATGAGTTAAATTTAAAGTTGATGTTACGTTATGAGCGCACCCGTCAAGTCTCTCTCTCTCATCAGCGAACTCCCCGTTGTATTGAATAATGCCTAATTTTATTATTAAACATCATAACCACTAGTTGTTTGTTACTGTTAGTTGATGGTGAATTACAACCAATAAAAATGTTTTTCCATTGTAATATCCTGTTTTTGGTGTTTTTTTTCAGAGGGTGGCAACAAATCAATTTGTATTTAGTTCATTTCTATGGGAAACATATATTTGACATACGAGTAAATCGACATACGAGCTCAGTCCCGGAACGCATTAAGCTCGTATCTCAAGGTATGACTGTACTTCAATCCACCAGTAGAATATTATGTGAAGCCCGCTGAACAGGCGTCTGTTTTATTAAATAACATTTTTGTGGTAATGTAACTCGAGAGTATTTCATAAGTTCCAGCCTAGCCAAATTTCTGCCTTTTTAGTCCCCCAAAACGCAAGCACCATGTAAACAATAGGGCTCTCTGTAAAGGTTTTTGGACTTTCATCCGGTTACCATTGCCATGTAAACAGCCCTTCAGTGTAACACCGTTAAACATTTTGGGGGGGAAGCCAGCCGCCCAGAGCAATATCCAGTTTCATTCACGTACTCAGAGGGAACGTTGCTTGTTGTGTTGGTAAATGCTTGCAGTATTTGGCAGATTTACTTTTCAACCTGGGCGGCCCAGTGGTGCGAGTGGTTAGCGCATCGGCCTCACAGCTCTGGGGTCAAGTCCAGGCCGGTCCACCTGTGTGCAGTTTGCATGTTCTCCCCCAGGCCTGCGTGGGTTTCCTCCGGGTTCTCCAGTCTCCTCCAACATTCCAAAAACATGCATGGTAGGCTGATTGGACACTCTAAATTGCCCCTAGGTATGGGTGTGAGTGTGGATGGTTGTCTGTCTCCTTGTGCCCTGCGATCGGCTGGCCACCGATTCAGGGTGTCCCCACCTCTGGCCCGGAGACAGCTGGGATTGGCTCCAGCACCCCCCGCGACCCTGATGAGGATAAAAGCGGTTCAGAAAATGAGATGAGACTTTTCGACCTATTTCAATTATTAGTCGTATTTTTTGTCTTTACAGCCACTGAAGGAGCTAAAGGAAGTGTTTGTAGATGAAGATGGAAAGACTCCTCCAATGAAGTTAATTATTCCAGGCAACTCGGAGGCATTTTCAAATCTGAAAAACATTCCTTATGGCAAACTGACAATCACAGACGCCCTCAAAGCCCTCAGCAGACATCAGAGCCAGCCTCAAACATGGACATCAATGAAGATTTCTGAAGAATTTTCTCTGAATTTGAAGGAAACAAACTCTTTTTTAGAGTTTTTCATCCCATTTCAAATTCAGATTATCCCACCACAGGTTGAAAACGCGAAACAATTGAAGGCTTCATAGGAATGTACACTGAACGACAAAATGCATTATGTAAAAAATGTACATCTCCAAATTTGTGTTCAGTAAGTCAATATAAACTTGAATTTGAATTAATGACAATTTTACAGTTTTCAGTCTGTACTATAAATCTGGTGTTACATGTGGAGGTCATTTGAAGTTTCTCCTTCTTGATCTTTTTTGGCTGGTTTTCCACTCATGCTGGTTTGGGCTTGAGCAATTACCGCTACTGGCATTATGGGGCGAGTCCTGAAGCCTACAAAGGTTGCACAGATAGTCCAACTTCTCCGGGATGGCACATCCACATGTGCTGCAGCAAGAAGGGTTAATGTGTCTCCCAGCACAATCTCCAAAACATCATTTCTCAGAAACTACATCATGTAAAATGATAATTCTTTGTTTTTCCACGTCAGGTCCCAATTAGCCTAAATATCAAAAAGAAAATAAATATGCATGCCTTGCAAGAGTCTGGGTCTTAGGAGGGTAAGTCCGGGAAGCCGGCTGACGTTGTTGTACTTATCCAAAAATAGAGCTCCTTGGACGGCGTGGAGGAGCGAATTGGAAGTTTAATTTCGCAACAATGACGCAATAATGAACATGGTTTTAGTACTTTGAGAAATCAGCTAGAAACTTTCAATTTGGCACAGTTTGAAGCAGTGTCCCAAAGGTTGATGACAACAGGGTCATAGCCATGGAATATGGTAATCGTCTTCAGTTTCATGTCCATGACAAAAGCATAATTGTTCCAAAAAATAAACAGCGGTCACAACTCCCCATCAACATCTTCCTTGTGCGGCAAAAATCTCTAGTAAAAGCTTCTGAAAAGCTCCTTGACGGTGTCTCTTGAAGATTCCATTGATGATCCAATGCCTCTTGAATCTGATGAAAAAGACTTGGACTAAAGCTCCCAATAACCTTTTTTATTTGTTTAAATTAAGCTGAGAGGAACCATTTTCACTCTGAGTACAGTATTTAAAGTATTTAAGTTTTAAATATATACATTATATTTAGATATTAATACATTGCAGCCAATAACGACAATTTGAAATTAATTACTTTCAAAGCATTCTCAGCAAGGTTAGCGAGAAGTAAAGCCCAGTCGGGCGTATACTTTAAATTGACCTAAAAAGGCTGAAAATGGGTGCATGAGTTAAGTTTCCCTTCTGATTTCAATGAATTGTTGTAATTCATATATAGAAGTCATATATAAATCTAGAGCACTTAAGGCGGAGCTGGCAGCGTCACTACTTGGCGGCCTTTTTGCATCAACATACTGACGTCTATTCTAGTGGATGAATGTGGCTTCGATTAAATACTGTTACTCGCTAAATTCTTGGCATATTATAAAGAGGGGATTATTACAAAACGCCATAACATGGCTATACATTTCATTTAGTCGAGTTGCTGACCTTCATTTTTTAAAATGTGTTTTTAGTACGCAGTCACATAATCCACCTCTAACATTTACGTAAAAGAAAGCAGTTTGAACATCGGTTGAAGTAATAAATGTAGTTACTTATACTCGATCTTTAGCTTTATTGGTTCGAATAGTTATGTCCTGAAAAGTCTGATAAGTGACGATGTCCGTTTCGATTGTCTCATAGCGTACATTAGACATCTAGTCTTCTATACATGATTTCTTTGGAGGGTTCGCACAGCCAGGTAAAGAAAAAGATGAAAAAACAAACTGGAGGTGTAAGAAAACTTTCCCATTGCTGTTAAGAAGGCATTCACTGAAGTCCAGACAAAATTATTTACTGAAAGTATGGAGATCGGCCAGTTTGTTCGCTTTAAACTCTGCATTCTTGTTTTTTTTTTCGGGGCAGAGGAAGTCGGGCTCGACCCTTTCTTTGGCCATTTCTTTCTTGCTTTCGACATGGGAGACTAAATGAGGTCAGTGAAAATTATACGTCTTGAAAAATATGCCTACCAAATCTATAAAGTATTTTTCAGTATTTTGTCTACTTAATCTGGAGCGATGCCGCTTTACTTAATAACTACAGGAGAATATTTAGTTTTTCGTTCTCCCCCATAAATTCGTTTTAGAAGTCATTCTCACTTCTTAAATGGAGGTTTAATTTATTGGGTCTGATTTGGTATCCAGGCGGCCCGTGGAACGAGTGGTTAGCGTGTCGGCCTCACAGCTCTGGGGTCCTGGGTTCAAATCCAGGTCACGTATTCCTGTGTGGAGTTTGCATGTTCTCAGGCCTGCGTGGGTTTCCTCTGGGTACTCCGGTTTCCTCCCACATTCCAAAAACAGAGAGACATTACACGAGAGAGTTGCAGGGAGAGACACAGTGCCCATGATGTTCTTATGAGCAGCCTCTCGCGTCCGCTGTCTGCTCGTATATCAAAATTTGTCTCATATCTCAAGATAAATATTTGCTCAAAATTTTACTTATATCTCAAATTGCTCGTATGTCGGGGCACTTGTATGACGAGGTACCACTGTATTTTGTTGTTCTGTTGTGCAATAAAGATAAGACAACTCCCTCCTGACACGATGAAAAGTAAAGAACAAAACCTGCAAAAAAATTGACAAGCATCTTTATTTTTATAAATTTCCCTTTAAATCAAAAGTTGCTGTGCAATATGAAATGAATAAAACAATCATCTGAAGACATCATCCCCATTGGTAAGTAGACTAGAGTAATATCTCAATTACCGCGGTTAATGGGGGGTCGGACCACCCGCAAAAATTGAAAATCCGCAAAATAGGGTCACCCCTATTTAAAATATTTAAAAAAAATTCCCTTTAGTGCCGAGTCCTAGTAGCAAGCAGAAGACAGGGGAGTTGCTTCCACTTGCGAGTTTCAGCGTCGATTTTCACATTTTTATGAACTGGTCATTTGTCTCTCTGTATGGCCTACGACTGACTGGCGACCAGTCTAGGGTATAGTCTGCCTTTCGCCCAAAGACAGGTGGGTTAGGCTCCAGCAACCTCTGCAAACCTTTCGAGGATGGGCGGTATGGAAGATGAATGAAAGATTTTTTTTTTAAACAATTCCCCAGAAAAAAAAATCTGCGACGTAGTGAAGCAGCGATAACTGAAGCGCGACGCATCGAGCTGTCTCTCTGTTTCCAGCCTCACAAAAAGAAACTGAGTAAATTTACCTCACATATGGCCATTTTCACAAAATTTTAACAAAAAAGTTGGATGAACTTAACCCATTTTAATACAAGATAACAAGATTGAGATTTTTGCAACCTTTTCAGAACATTTACATAAAATGGGAGAACATCTTGATCTCAAGTGAGAAATATATTACATGCTGTCCTCAAGTGGGTTGAGGACATTTTTCAATAAGGCTACTCTTTACACAGGTACGAGTCATTAAAAAATAGAAAAAGGAAACGTGCTGGCCCGGTAGCGTAAGTGGTTAGCGCGTCAGCCTCACAATTCTGGGGTCCCGGGTTCAAATGCAGGTCACGTCCACCTGTGTGGTGTTTGCATGTTCTCCCTGGCCCTGCGTGGGTTTCTTCCGAGTACTCCGGTTTCCTCCCACATTCCAAAAACATGCATGGTAGGCTGATTGGACACTCTAAATTGACCCTAGTTATGAGTGTGAATGGTTGTTTGTCTCCTTGTGCCCTGCGATCGGCACCGATACAGGGTGTCCCTTGCCTCTGGCCCGAAGTCAGCTGGGATAGGCTCCAGCACCTCCCGCGACCCTAAGGAGGATAAAGCGGTTCAGAAAATGAGTTGAGATTTGGCATCCTTTTTCCCTTAACGTTCAAGTTGTTTTTTTAAACTGTAGTTTATTGATAGACTGTCATGTTTTGTCAAAGCTGCTAGTTTTTGGGATGTGGGAGGAAACCGAAGTACTACCGGCAGAAAACCCACGCAAACCAGAGGTCAACTTGCAAACTCCATACAGAAAGGTCAGACCCATCAAGCATTGAAACCTCGATCTCAGAACTGTTAGGCGGACGAACTGTCCCACTCACCTTACGATCTCACAACAGCGCCCCCGTTCTCCCTGCCGGTTGCGTGGTGTAATTACAGTTTCAAATTCAAATGATTTTAATACTTCTTATTTATGTTTTTACTGGGAACACACACTTTGTGGAGTAGCACCACCAATTTCGTTATACGCAGCTGTTGTATAATCACAATAAAGGCTTTTGATTTTGTTTTAATATTATCATTGAGAAAAATTATTTCACGATAATTATCGTTATCGTTTTATTGCCCAGCTATACCACCGAGTGGGAATCGATCCAACACATGAACGCACTGAAAGTTAGGCGAGTGAGCCACTACACCATCACGTGGCCTGCTCAAAATATATGTGAACAAATTAATTTATTGCAGAATTCTGCCTTGTGCATATAGTACAAGCCATTCTTGCAATAAGAACATTTTACTAATGTATATTTTTAGCCCAATCTACACACCGCAGATTTTGGTAAGACACATTTGATTACTCAAACTTGGTGGACATAACTGTTTAATCACATTGGTTTGTACTAACGTTTTACTCGATTACATATGTATTCACTCGATATTTTTTTGTTACAGGTTGACAACAATAAAAACTTCCACATATTGTCTTGACCCTAGGAGTACTTGCTTCAGCAACCTAATGTACTCATCTTTGATGATGCCTGTTCACACTAAGGAAGGGTTCACACCTCTGCTGCTTGGCCTCCACAGGCAGGGGACAAAGACACTGGTCTCCGCTGCCTCATTCTGGGTCACTTGAAGATTTTCTCAACACTGAGAGAAAGCATCCTCATGGCGAACAATTCCCTCGACTCCTATGTGCCTCCAAATGCCATACCAACAACAGTGCTCCCAGAGAGCCTTAACAGCATTAGTTTATCTTTACAGTTGTTCTTCTGCCTTGTTATGGCAAGCATTTTGCTTTTTGCGCTGTTAGGAAATATGGTGGTGTGTCTGATGGTCTACCAGAGATCAGCTATGCGCTCTGCGATTAACCTCCTCTTGGCAAGCCTTGCATTTGCCGATATGATGCTAGCCATCTTCAGCATGCCATTCACGCTAGTTACTGTCATGACCATCAACTGGGTATTTGGGGAGGTTTTCTGTCGAGTTTCAGCCATGCTGTTTTGGTTCTTTGCGGTGGGGGGAGTGGCTGTTCTCCTTATAATAAGCATAGATCGCTTTCTTATCATCGTCCAGAAGCAAGATAAGCTGAGTCCACAGAAGGCCAAAGTGCTTATAGTGGTCACATGGGGAATTGCTTTCTTTTTCTCCTTCCCTTTAGCTGTTGGTTCCCTTGGCTTACAGGTCCCACCAAGGGCCCCACAATGTGTTTTTGGCTACAGCCCCAAACCAGCCAGCCATGCCTATGTATTGTTATTGATGCTGGTATCCTTCTTTTTACCCTTCTTAGTTATGTTGTACACATTCATGGGAATTTTAAACACCATCCGCCACAACACAGCTCGTATCCACAGTCACCCGGGCCGGAACCAAGCCAGCACACTGGGATTACTGAGCCTTGAGAAGCCTTTTCAAATAAACATTAATGTGAGTTTTAAGACACGTGCCTTTGCCACCATCCTCATCCTCTTCACTGTGTTTACTGTGTGCTGGGCACCTTTTACTGCCTACTGTGTTGTCTCTACTTTCAATTATGAATTCTACCATAAAAACAGTTTTTTTCAATTCAGCACATGGGTGCTGTGGTTGTGCTACTTAAAGTCAGCCCTCAACCCCATCATTTACTACTGTCGCATCAAAAAGTTCCGTGACGCTTGTCTTGAGCTGATACCAAAGTACTTTAAATTTCTTCATCAGCTGCCAGGCACCACAAAGAGGCATATACAACCAAGAGCTGTTTATATTTGTGAAAGGGATTGATCTGTTTTTTTTTTAAAGATAAACATTGTTCTTTTTAAGATTGGATTGCATGTGATGTTACACCTCAGAACAGTACCCTGTATAATACAATATTGGTGGAAAATGAAATAAAACATTAAAGATGGTCAAAAACATCAATCTCAGCAGATTGACATGTTGGCTCTGATGGGGCTTAATTATCTCAGTATCTTTAATCAAAACCACTGCGCACTAACAGCAGTGTCTGACACATGAATTTCTGAACAATGCCAATAATTAATGTCATTTTTGGATGACTGGGATACACTGTTTTCTGAGTCAAGGACAAGCAGCAAGTTCCGACTCGAGACACCAACATTAACACCTTTGCTTCGGTTATAGCACAACAAAGTTACACCCATTTAAGTGTATGTGTATTGTAATCTAAGTCCATTTCAGTTAAATCCGTCCGTCAAGTCTCTCTCTCCTGTCCTTTCTCACTCTCACTCTCTTTTTCTCTCTCTGTCGCGCGCACTCTGCGGTAAACCGCTACCGTCGGTCTCTACTGAATAATGTCACGTTTTAGTATTGAACATCATAACCACTAGATAGGTATTTGTTACTTTGTGAGTAGGTGGCGAATAAAAATAAACAAAAATATGTTTTTCTATTGGAATATCCTGTCTTTGCTGTTTTTTTCAGAGGTTGGGAACAGATTAATTTGTATTTAGTTATTTTCTATGGAAAAAAAGATTTGAGATACAAATAAATTCACACACGGGCTCAGTCCCAAAATGCATTAAGCTCGTATCTCAATGTATTACTGTATAGACAACATGGTTTTAAATTATAAAGATTTTTGCAACGCTAAAAGTGTGTCGCAGCTCAAAAACGGTTGGGAAACTGCTCTAGTCAAGTCTTCAAAATAGCTGGCCAAACAGCTAATTTTCAACATCAGTTTTTATTGCAGCGCCTGACAGCTCTGGGGTCCTGAGTTCAAGTCCAGGTCAGTCCACCTTTTTGCATTTGGGTTTCCTCCGGGTACTCCGGTTTCCTCCCACATTCCAAAAACATGCATGGTAGGCTGATTGTACACTCTAAATTGGGTATGAGTGTGAGTGTGCATGGTTGTCAATCTCCTTGTGCCCTGCGATCAGCTGGCCACCGATTCAGGGTGTCCCCCGCCTCTGGCCATGAGACAGCTGGGATTGGCTCCAGCACCCCCTGCGTGCGGATAAAGCAATTCAGAAAATTAGATGAAAGATGAGTTTTTATTGTTGCGGTGACACGACTAAAACACACTATGGGCAAACTAGAAAAAGAAAAGAACAGATAGTACTTGAACATGGATGCCTTGTATTTGCTTTAATAGACTTGTCATGCCATTTCAAGACTTGGGATGTTAAAAATAATGTAAAAATTATCCAGTTATTTTACAGCCGTTTACTCAGCCAATTGACCGCGAATCACCGAAATATTCAGTGTGACAACTCAACTTTATAGGATGCTGGCCAGACCCCAGTTCATATTAAACTTTTTTTACTGCTGTCACCAACATCCATTCAACCGAAAACATCATACCTGTCAACATCTGCCGATAACTGCCCTTATAAATGATTATGATTCCCCTTACAAACCCCCCAAAAACCTTACAAACACCGTACGAGTCGTACGGTGTTTGTAAGGATTTTTGGGGGTTTGTAAGGGGAATCATAATCATTTATAAGGGCAGTTATCGGCAGAGGTTGACAGGTATGAAACGTATTTACTTATTTAGTTTTAGTTTCAAAATGTACATATAATAAGGAAGCAGTCACGGGAGGTGCTGGACCCGGTGTAAAACCTATTGTGGTAGTGGCGTCACATCACTTACTGATCCCCCAATAAGAATGACAAATTTCTTCATACACAATTTCACTATTAATCAGTTTGCCATGCCTTTTACCAGTGATGTTCCCCTTGAAACAAACTACTTCAAACAGGAATAACTACTATTTTTTTA
This sequence comes from Stigmatopora argus, assembly GCF_051989625.1. Taxonomy (NCBI): domain Eukaryota; kingdom Metazoa; phylum Chordata; class Actinopteri; order Syngnathiformes; family Syngnathidae; genus Stigmatopora; species Stigmatopora argus. The sequence goes on along the minus strand of NC_135405.1, from coordinate 2,203,837 downwards.
TCTAAAAATGTAAAAATCAGCTTCCCTTGCATACTTTGCCATCTTACAATTTGGACAGGGAATCTTGATTTGTATTGTTATGCCACGTGAATGCACGTGAACTGCATTTTGTATCATTTCATTGTGTGACCAACCAATTAACATCTGCCAATTATTATTTGACTAAAAGGCTAGAAAGACAGTGTTCACAGCTGTTGCATTTCCTATTGCACATGTGTCAAAGTGGCGGCCAGGGGGCCAAATCTCGCCCGCCGCATCATTTTGTGTGGCCCGGGAAAGTAAATCATGAGTGTCGACTTTCTGTTTTAGGATCAAATTAAAATGAAGAGTATAGATTTATATTACATTTCCTGATTTTCCCCCTTTTAAATCAATAATTGTAATTTTTAGTTCAAAAATCATTTTGTGAAATCTAAAAATATATTTAAAAAAAACCAAAAATATATTTAAAAAAAACCAAAAATATATTTTTTTAGATCTATAAAAAACTGAATATTCAGGGCTTTTAATCCAGTTCTTTTAATCCTTTTATTAAAAACAATCTAAATATTATATCTAAAATGGTCCGGCCCACGTGAAATCAAGTTGACGTTAAAGCGGCCCGCGAACCAACCCGAGTCTGACACCCTTGTACTATTGTATAACTCATACACGTAAAGGAAAGATGTTTGGTAGCCCCAAATGTCAAAGGTTCCTGCCTACACTAAAAAGTTCATTGGATTTCACTTAAGTTTTGTTTGATTCAGTTCATCATGTAAAGCCAATGCTTTGAAACATACCCCATTCATTCATTCATCTTCCATACCGCGCATCACTGAAAATGTTGCGTTGGTCGCAGGAGTCTAACCCAGCTGGTTGCCAGTCAGCCGTTGGGCACACAGAGAGAAAAATGACCATTCACACTCACAATCATACCAATGAGCCTGTGCCTGCGCGCACCAAAGTCAGGCCAGTGAACACCACGAGGCGGCGCTGCTTTGAAACAGTGCTCCTCAAATAGTGGGACGGGGCAACCTAGGGGGTGTTGAGCAATATCTGGGATCTTGTGACTCAAGAAACTGAAACAATACTTGTTGAGGGACGAGAATAAAGTGTCATTGCACATTAACTTGATGGATAGCAGGGGTGCGCTCACTGCCACAGGGAGTTAGTTATGCCAAAGTGTACTTTGAATTTGATAGAAAAATACTATTTTTAATTTTTTGGAAGAATCTTTTATTTTTCTTTGTAGGGGGTGCTGCAGAAAATAATTGAGGAGCACTGGTTTGAAGTGACATTTTGTTGTTCAAACGGGGATCTAATCTAAAAGGGTTGATTGATTATAGTCAATCACGGGGAATTCAGACAAAGACAAAAGATTTCTGCTGAGTGGGAATTGAAATGATGCTACCTGTCCAGAACAGCGATCCCCAACCACCGGTCCGCGAGCCACCTGGTGCCGGTCCGTCAGAGTAATACATTTTAATGTTTACTGTTTAAGTATGAGCCTGTTTTTCTGGGCGTGCATGTTTTTTTTCTTAGTACTCCGGTTTCCTCCCATCTCCCAAAAACATGCATCGTAGGCTGGTTGAACACTCTAAATTGCCCCTAGGTATGGGCGTGAGAGTGAATGCTTGTTTGTCTCTTTAAACCCTGCAATTGACTGGCCATCAAATCAGGGTGTCCACCGCCTGGTGCCTATAGTTGGCTGGGATAGGCTCCAGACCTCCTACGAACCTTGTGAGGATCAGCAGTATAGAAACTGAATGAATGTGTATAACTGCATAGTAAGTCAAACGAGCGTAGACTTGTGTATTTTAATTGATTATTATCATTTGTTTTATTCCAATACGGAGGGTAATTTTATCGAGCATCTTTTCGTGCTTGTTCAGTCAGAATGCTGTAATGTCTCATGGTGAGAGTGCAATATTCATGTACTGTACTGTTGAATGTCAAAGAAATATACATTTTTTACCTTGATAATTTGTTTTATTGTTTGTGTCCTCATGTGACCTCAGAGAGATTTGGATATTTATGGGTATTAGTACTAATCGGGGCGGCCCAGCGACTGAGTGGTTAGCGTGTCGGCCTCACAGTTCAGGGGTCCTGGGTTCAAATCCAGGTCGGGCCACCTGTGTGGGTTTTCTTGGGGTACTCTGGTTTCCTCCCACATTCCATGAACATGCACGGTAGGCTGGTTGGACAATCTAAATTGCCACCAGGTACGAGTGTGAGCGCGAATAGTTGTTTGTCTCCTGGTGCCCTGCAATTGGCCAGCCACCAATTCCGGGTGTCCTAATCAGACATAGGCTCTGTCATCATCATTCACTCGTCAAAAGCCTAATTGTCATCATACCCAGCTGCGTATGACAAAATTGGTGGTGCTACTCCACAAAGTGCGCTTTCCCGGCAAAAGGCCAAAATATAAAAATATAAAAATCACATCCTGTTAAGGTAAATACTAAAAATTGCCTAATCTAAGATATTATTACTATCCACGGAGATCCCGGTGGTTCATTTCAGACAGTTTACCACACTGTAATGATGTATGCCAGGATGCTCTCCACAGTGGCTCTGTAGAAGGTTACCAGAAGCTTAGTGTTCAAGTTGTTCCTCCTGAGTACCCTCAGGAAATGGAGTCGTTTCTGGGCCTTCTTCACCACTGCCGTGGTGTTGGTAGACCAGGAGAGCTTATCCGTGACGTGGACCCCCAGGAATTTGAAGGACTGGACCCTGTCTACGCATACTCCATTTATGAGGAGTGGGGCCAGATCTGTGCTGCGTTTGCGAAAGTCCAGGATTATTTCTTTAGTTTTAGTGGTGTTCAGTGGGTTAGGGTTAGCACCACGAAGACAGTTTGTTGACCTCATCTCTGTAGGCCGACTCATCCCCTCCTGAGATGAGTCCGACCACAGTGGTGTCATCGGCAAATTTGATGATGGAGTTAGACTTGTGGGTCGGTGTACAGTCATATGTGTACAGGGAGTACAGAAGATGACTCAGTACACAGCCTTGAGGGGAGCCAGAGCTCAGTGTAATGGAGGAAGAGAGGTGGGGATCAAGTCTAACAGTTTGTGGTCGGTTGGTTAAGAAGTTCTTTATCCAGCAGCAGATGGAAGAGGATAGTCCAAGGTGGGAGAGTTTGTCAGCCAGAATATCCGGTATTATAGTGTTGAAGGCTGAGCTATAGTCAATGAAAAGCATCCTCACATAGTTCCCAGGTTGCTCCAGGTGACTCAGTGCTGTGTGTAGAGCTACGGCGATGGCGTCCTCAGTGGACCTATTTGCTCTATAACAAAACTGGTGAGGGTCAACTGAGGGAGGGATTGTATCCCTGATATGGCGGGCGACCAACTTTTCAAAGCACTTCATGATCACAGGCGTGAGTGCAACAGGCCTATAATCATTCAGGCTGTCAATGGTTGGCTTTTTAGGGACAGGGATAATGGTGGCAGATTTCAGGCAGGATGGAATGATGGATTGTTGCAGGGAACAATTGAAAATCTTTCTAAAAACACCAGTCAGCTGGTCAGCACAGGCTTTGAGCAACTTCCCAGGTACTCCGTCGGGGCCAGCAGCCTTCCTGGTGTTCACAGTCCGCATTACCTGTCTCAATTCATGTTCCTGAAGCTTCAGTGTACTGCTGCAGGGTGGTGGTGGATCTGTTGAGACTGGGTCTGATTTGTCAGTCTCAAAGCGGGCAAAGAAACGTTTCAGTTACTCTGATTGTGAGGCATCTGCGTTAACAGACACATTATTGTCATTGTAATTGGTAATGTGTCGTATCCCCTGCCACTTCTTCTTTTGTTTATTTCCTGTGAAGTGCTCCTCGATTTTCTTTGTATATGCTGCCTTGGCCTTTTTAATGCCTCTCTTCAGCTCTTCTCTGGCAGCGCTGCATTTTACCTTGTCCCCCGACCTGAAGGCGGTATTACGACATTTGATGAGTGCCTGTGTCTCACTGGTCATCCAGGGTTTTTGGTTAGGAAAAACCTGCATCCGTTTATTAACAGTGACGTTGTCCGTGCAGTTTTTGATGTAGGAAAGTACAGTGTCTGTGTAGTCCTGGAGGTTGTGGTGTTCAAAAAGTTCCCAAATGGTGCGGTAAAAACAGTCCTGCAGCTGAGAAAGGGCGTCCTCGGGCCATGTTTTTATTATCTTTATTTGTGGCCTTGTGAGCCTCCGGAGTGGGATGTAAACAGCCATTACAATGACAATCGTTAGCTCTCCAGGTAAATAGAAGGGCCTGCACCGTACTGCCAAGAGCTCTAAATCCGGGGAGCAGTGAGTGTTAATGATCCTACTGTTGCAGCACCCCTCTTGCTCTTCCCTGATTCTTTCGAACGATCATTTCGGAATAGCGTCCGGCTAGCTAGCGATATCGCGGCGTCGGGGATTTGCGGGTGTAGCCACGTTTCCGTGATAAAAATAATGTTGCAGTTCCTGACAAAGCTGTTGGTAGTAAGCTGAAGTTCCAAATCGTCCATTTTTTGGGCGATGAATCTGGCGTTGGCAAGAAGATACTCGGAAGCGGTGCTATGTGTGGTTGCTTCCTTAGCTTAGCAGGTAGGCCCGCCCGGCATCCGTGCTTTTTCTTTCTTTCCCTTCGCCGCCTCCGTCGTACTCTGAGTGGGCTGACTATCCACGGAGATCCCGATGGTCTCGAGATGTCCTCGGGGATATTGTAGGTTCGTTGGTAATCTGTTGTGATGGATATATCGCATCTTCTCCCGAGAGTAATTAAATCCTGGCGACTGTAGAAAAAGTTTGCCTCGCAGATGTTAGTAAATAACGATAAGATTGAGAAAACAAAACACCAAACTGGAGAGCAAAGAGCCGCTGCACTCGTGCGCGCCGCCATCTTTCCGCCTCGTGCCCAAAGTCAGCTGGGATAGGCTCCAGCACCTCCTGTGACCCTAAGTCGGTTCAGAAAATGAATCATTGATTAATACTATACTGTACTTAAATGTTAAATTGTTACTACAAATATTCAGTAACAGCTGTTACGAATCTATCCTAACATGGCCCATTTTACCAAATGTATACACATTTGACACATTTCCAAATGTTTTTTTGTACTGAGGTTACCGCACAGTCCCTCAGTAGTCTGGAGGTTTTAAAGATTATCTCATTGCCTAGATCCTCCTAAGCTGTCCTATCACATAATCAGCAGCAGCGGAGAGGCCGGTGGGGTGTTTCAAAGCACACATGCAGCCCAGCAACCACCGGCAGCTCCTCCATCTGACCAGGGAGAGATCTCATACTCCCATAACAATGATGGAATGCTCGGTCTGGAGCGTTGCCTCTTCTCCCGGCACTATCGTCCACTGCTCACAGCTGATCCTGCGTGCATGACAGCGGAGGCACAGGCTGAACAGCTTCAAAGACGTCTAGGACTAGCACAAAGAAACCAAGCCACGCGACTGGTGTGGTTGAGTCGCAAAGGTCGCAGAACAACAAAGCAAAAGCACAAAGAACCAAGCAAAGCAAAGTATGTGGGAAAGCATTAAGAAATATTAAAATGCAATTAAAAAAGATAGAAAAGCAGCAAAAACACAAAACGAGCAAGTGCGAATGGAGCTACCGCTACCGGCTGCCACTTGAGCCATCTTGGTTGAAGTAGCAAAAACGGATACAGACTGAAGAAAAAGACGTTGTAGAGTTGGATAAAACTGGAACCACACACAGGAAGTCTTCCAAAAGATGGGGAGCTTCTGCAGACTGTGACCAAGGTTGAAAATATGCAGTCACTCTTCCAAGCTTATCTACACAGTCCCTCAGTAGTCTGGAGCTGAAGAATCAACAGTAACAGAGTACAGACGCTCCCCTACTTACGAACATTCAACTTACGAACAACGGTACATACGAACATGTCTGCAAATTGCGTTTAAGTCCAAAAATGTTCGCAAGTCCAATTTTGTATTTCGCGCCTTTTTCGGAGTAGTACTTCTTTCCGCCGCTAATACCGACGCATGGCGCTGTGAGAGCTCAGCTCACCCAGCATCTACCTTCTTCTTCGTTGCAATGCGGAAGTGCGTGAATGTATCTCCAGTGTGCAAAGAACCTTTTTAATTTGTATCATTAAATATCTCATGCATCCAATATTGAATATGGGTGGTAAAAAGCTAAAGGCTTCTATTGAGGGAGTTGCAAGGAAGAGGTAAGCCATTTCATTTGAAACGAATGGCAATAATAACGAAGCTTGATGCGCGTGAGAGTGGTGAGCGTTTCACGGGCATTGAATCGTTCGACCGTCAGTACCATTTATAAACAGAAAGATCGAGCAGCAGGACCCAAATATTGAACGTTGCACAAAGTTTGCAAATCAATTGAATGATGCCATACAGTGCTACCGCATCATTTATGATGAAAAAAAGAGGAAAACTGTGCAATCGTCATTAGGTCGCTTCTTTTGGCCAGTTTCTAATACATAAATCTCTCTCTCTACAGTACTGTACATATTCTCTCCATATACAAATGCACTTATATAAACCTTCAATATACTTATATCGGCCTTAAACATAAATTATAATACAAAATATAGCACTGAATCAACTTACAAACAAATTCAACTTATGAACAATCGCTCGGAACCAATTGCGTTCGTAAGTAGGGGAGCGTCTGTACAACCTCTCAACTCAGTTTCCACCTTGTAAGCGCCGACAGCTCTTCCATTTTCTCCCGGCACTTTTGTCCAGCTCCGGATTTCCAGCGGCATCGAGGTATTGCTCCTTCTGCTGCGTATTGTTCACAGCTAATCCCATGCGTATGACAGTGGAGGCATGGCTGAATGTTTCCAAAAAATAAGTAGCAGAAAGAACCCAGGCTAAGAGAAAAAATAAAGTTGTAAAAACATAAAAGTATAAAGTACAAAGTAAAGTAAAAAGGAATGTATTAAATATGTAATATTTAATGTAATAAAAAAGATAGAAAGGCTGTAAAACGCGAAAAACAAATAAGAGTGGACAGAGCTACTGCTACCGTTTTTTTAAAATTATCGAACCAGCCGAATTGCCCCTTGTTACGTCTTTGGTGAGGTCGAGTGGAGAACGTTGAGTTGGACCCAAATGCAGGGAAGCAGGAAATGGACAAGTGCGCTTGAGTGCTTTAACAAAACTTTAATTACTTAAGGCAGGAGGGGTTTCACGAAAATAACAAGGACTTCGAATTAAATAACAAAATCAAACCTGACGGGAAGACATGGGAAAACAAGGAACATGGAACAAGGCTAGGTAACATGGCATTGTGTAAACAAAGCAGACGATCCGACAATTACTAAAAAGTACATGGGGTTTAAATAGACAGGCATGATCACAAAGTACACACAGCTGGTTACGAGAGGAAGGGAAGCCCGGAGGGACACAAGTACCCCACCCCTAAGGAACGAATCCCAGATGTCCCAAATCCGAATGTCCATAACAAAAAACCCAGGTGTGATGGCGTGGTGGGGCTTATGAAACAGTCCGTCCTGCCCGACGGTCGTCCGGTCCGGCCCTTGAGGAGGCGCCTGGCTGGCTCCTCAAACGGTTGTCCGCGTATTCCCGCTAGGCAGTAGCCAGGCGTCTCGCCCTGGACAATTTAGTTTTACTTAAGGGGGAAGGAGGTTCACAAAAATAACAAGGACTAACAAACACATGGGGTTTAAATAGACAAGGGTTGATCACAAAGTACATGCAGCTGGTTAATGAGAGGGAGGGAAGCCCGGAGGGACACGAGGCAAAAAGCACACAGACAGGACACGCAGGGAAAAAGGTATAACAAAACCAACCAACACCCCAATTAACCTCAACACCCCTAGGTATGACTGTGGGTGTGAATGGTTGCTGTTAGCATTGTCGCTTCACCCCGTACCTACAACACCGCATGCTCCTTTTCTGTTCTGGGGGTTTTGAAGACAGATGGAAATAAGAAGACAAACAGGAACTAAGGGCGGTTCCGGCACATCGGCAAGGCATTATTGCAAGAAGCACACCATTCAACATCTGACTCCAGCTTATATAGTAATACCTCGACATACGAGCAATTTGAGATACGGGTAAAATTTCGAGCAAATATTTCCCAGGTGTCGCCAACGCGACAGGCAGCTTTTGAGAATAACATGGGCACTGTCTTTCCCGTCGCAACTACGTCGTGTAATGTCTCTTCGAGCACTGAGCGGATTGTTGCATTTTTTCAGTGTTTTTTCTTCTTCCCGTTATTCAGTGCAGAATGGCGGAGCTTGCTTTCTAATACGAGAGGAGTATACTACTTCTTGTTGGCAGGTGGCCGTGCGTTATTCTATTGTAAGGACATTTGTGTGCATCATTTTCGGAATATTTTGAAGGGAAGACAAAAGCAAACAACCCTCGATAGGTTCTTCGATAGCTGAAAGTCAGAGTGGAGGCAGGGCAAATAGAGCCAACTCAGGAGAAGAAAGGTATAAAAATGTAAAACAAAATTAGAATTATAAGTTTAGTATGAGGTTAGATTAAATTTATTTTTGAGTGTCTGTATCGTAATCCAAGTTCATTTAAATGTGTTTATGTTATGTTACAAGCGTGTTGCCGTGCAAAAAGTCTCTCTCCCCATTTCTCTCTCTGTCCCTCTCTCTCTTCCCTCCGTGAAATCCGTCTAATTTTAGTACTATTAAACATCATAGCCACTAGTTATTTGTTACTCTGTTAATAGATGGTGAATTAGAACAAATAAAGGTTTTCCAATCTAATGAGGGTTGGAACAAATTAATTAGTTTTTAGTCCATTTCTATGGCAAACGTTGATTTGACATACAAGCTCAGTCCCAGAACGCATTAAGCTCGTATCTCAAGGTACCACTGTATATTCTTTTCAGCAGGCTAAAGTTGGGGTTATTTTGAATATTAGTGGTCGTGTTACAGTCTAGAAAATACTTCTAAATATGGAGTTGTTCTCCATGGCTAGCTAGCATTGAAGGAAGAGAGCTCTATCTCCATTCTCGGGTTTGATTACCGTGTTTTCACACCTATAAAATGTGCACCGTCTGAAAGGACGCAGTCTCAGTTGCGGGTATATTTTCATTTTTTTGTAATTACATAGGGCGCCTCGTCGGATAAGGCGCTAGCAAGACACAAGGCTAGTGTATGTTATGCTGTCCACTAGCGTACCTATGTTATGCTAGCCGCTAGCATGTTTTTTTAAAGACAGCACGAGCAAAACTAAGTTCGATCATGCTTTATTGAGGTAAAAGGTACACAAGTTAATAGAAGTTAAAGCAGTTAAACATCTACAAAACCGTAAAACTCCTCATCTTCTGTATCTGATGAGTTCGGCTATCAACAAGCCATGCTTCATCTCACTGTCAGTCAGAGTTGTGTGTTCCGGGAAATTAATGCCAGCTTTGGCGAAAGCTCGAACAACAGTGCTGGCCGACACTTGAGCCCAATCATCCACAATCCATTGTAGTTCCTGACATGCATCACTCCCAAGCCGTTCGCGAAGCTGTTTCTCCTCGCTGTTAATTGTGTTCGATCCATGGCTTCAGTCCATTTTCCAATCGTTCACACCCGCATTCTGTTGTCATTCACGTCAGGCATTTCCTCTGTAAAGCTGTAATGTGCTGTTTCTTTGAGTATTGAGTGTTTTTGAGGGTTAAAAGCGCTGCGAGCACACGGAAGTTAAATGCTTTGCCACTCGCCTGGGATGTTTTGAATGGATTTTCTGTAAATTTTGGAATGCGCGGGGAGGCTATTTTTAGCGTGCCGGCAAGAAATAAAACCAGTCACTCAAGCGGTCAGGGCCATACAAAAATAGAATTTAGTGCACGAACAAGGCCCACCGACCGATTGGGCGCATCGACCACTTTAGAGAAAAATTTAGACTTTTAAGTGCGCTCTATAGGTGTGAAAATATGGTAATTTTGGATGTGGAACGTGTTGGTTGTCCAAATACAGCCTGGAGGCGATGAATAGTGACTTTGAAGCTTTTATTACAGAATATTCTGGGCACAGGTGAACTAGAGGCAAAGGCTGTCGTCCACAAATGTGTGGCGACAGACAAGTTAAAATCATCTTTATTCTCTCAAGAGGGTGGTACCGAGACTCTGCTTAGGTTGGGATTTTCCCCTAAACAGTACGCTATTGTTAGGAACCGGCAGAAACACGAATTACAATATTTCAATTTGTTCAAGGGCACGTCTAGTTAGAGATGAAACTCCTATGATATTGTTATCTTCTCTCAAGGATATACTGGCTTGCATAACAGGGCTCTATTCAGGAAATTAGGGAGTTCATGCAGTCATGACTAGCTATGGGCAAAATACACATTTTAATGAGACCTACTTCAATCGCCCTGTCGGACTCAAAAGAGTCCGACACTTGAAATGAACAGAATTAAAGAAAAACACCAGCGGCATCATCTTCCAGAGAACATGGTATATCGTGCATGGGGCCAGAAGCGGAAGCAATTCGGCCATTGTATAGGGTGGAGGATAATTAATATCCTTTTTCTCAATGGCGGCATTAATTACTCGCTGACATAGGGATCGGATACAAGGAATCCAACAACAACCACCAAAAAATAAAATAGCAGCAAAAATAGCAGTGGAAATAACGGCCATAGTTATCAAGGCCTTGTATTTGCTCAAGACAAAGACTGCAAGTTTTTCAAGGTGAAAGTCAAGGTTCCACCAGGGGCTGTGTTTTTGGGAATAACTGTACAACATTGATCACCAAAATGGAGCAAATACCTCATTTTTCTGCGAGGATCATGTCCACCTAAAAGGCAATGTTAAAAATCAATTAATTTCATGCGGAACTATTGTTTCGCATTTGGTTACGTTGGGGCAGATTTATGTTGATGAGCACTTTAGTAGCGCGCATTCGGTGGCAGCAAGGTGTAATGGATGCGCATGATGAAAATTTGGTGATAGAACTACGAGCAGCTCTATAAGAATCTTTGACACTCTTTTATGACAAGCGGCCAACAAGTTCTCACGGCGTTGCTGATGAAACACGGAATGTATGTTGTTGACTTTGACATAAACAACAAGAATTGCCCGTCGAAGAACTTACCTGTGTCTACCGTCATGAGAGAGAAACAGTGAGAACTCGTTGCTCATCGCGGGTAAGAAAGACCATGTGACAACGGCGGGAGCAACACCTTAGATAAGCCATGTCCAAGCCCACGTTCGCACGCTAGTATGATGAACAGACCGTGTTAAATGACGCGACTCTAAGCTAATGCCAAGAAGTGCTCCACTACAGGCTTCAAGTTAATGGTGTGAGAAGTGGTTTACCATAGAAATTGCATCTGCACTCTGTTCACCTCGCATAGTGTAGTGCAGGGGTGTCAGACTCGGGTTGGTTCGTGGGCCACGTTAACGCCAACTCGATTTCATGTGGGCCGGACCATTTTAGATATAATATTTAGATTTTTTTTTAATATAAATGGATTAAAAGAACTGGATTAAAAGTGAATATTTAGTTTTTTTTTTAAATCTAAAACATTGTTTATTTTAGCTTTTTTAATATATTTTTAGATTTTACAAAATGATTTTTGAACTAAAAACAGAAAAAAATGATTAAAAAATTACAATTATTGATTTAAAAGGGGGGAAATCAGGAATTTTAATATACATCTATACTCTTCATTTTAATTTGATCTTAAAACAGAAAGTCGGCACTCATGATTTACTTTCCCGGGCCACACAAAATGATGCGGCGGGTCAGATTGGCCCCCAGGCTGCCACTTTGACACATGTGATGTAATGATTTCAATGTGATAAATCTGATGTGCGTATTCAAAGTGTTTGCATCAAAGGGTTAAAGGAGAAATGTTGTTACTCCATAACAAAAAATATAAGTTACGTTATTCCTAAAGACAGGCGTATGAAGTTGAAATAATTCAGCTAATTTTGTTTAATGAAAGGGTCAATGTGTGTTTTGATGAAGTTTGAAGGGCATCATGAGTTAACTTGAATGGTTTCTATTTCAAAATGAAGATTCAATGTTTACATGAGAACTAATCAGTGGCGGTCCGTGCATTTTCTCGTAGCGCCTTCAACGGGTAAAATCCACTTCCTAGCAGCATTTAATGATTAAATACAAATACTGGAGCTTTTCAGACATTACAACCGGGCCGGGGGGTGATTTCCCCGGGAAAAGACAGCGATGGACGTCAATGGCGAAATGGCAAAAATTGCACTAAAATGGGGTAAAATCCACTTCCTAGCTGCATTTAGTGATTAAATACAAACACTGGAGCTTCGAAAATTTGTTGAGAACCAGTCTGCCTCAAGGTTGAAACATTAAATCTAAGGATGCCAAAATATTACTTTGCTGGCCATCTTAATAAAATGAAGAAAAGGTATACCTCAAGTAAATTCAGCTCAAAAGAGATTAAAATAATTATACTAATAATAATACCGTATTTTCATGACTATATGGCGGACCGCATTTAAAGGCGCAGTCTCAGTAACAAATGCTATTTCTGTATTTGACACACACAAGCATACACCAATTTAAACATACACTAGCTTAAACATACGGACACACGCTAAAAACACGTTTTTAAAAAGGCAACGGAAGCAAAACTGAGTTCAGTTGTACTTCATTTAGCCATTTTACAATGTACTCACGTTTTTTGATCGATCATCACCCACAAATCCATCAAAGTCCTCATTTTCTGTGTCCGAATTGAACAATTGTCCAAATGATTCATCAAAAACGCCGGGTTCCCTCTTCGTTGTCGGAGTCACTCACATTGCCATGTGGGTACACAGATATGATACCGGCTTTGGCAAAAGCTCGAACAACAGTGCAAGCAGACACGTTAGTCCAAGCGGCTACAATCCATTCGCAAATAGTGGCGTAACTAGCCCGGCGCTGCCTGCCACCCTTCGTAAAGCTGTGTTCCCATGCCGCTCGCAACTTTGCTTTGAACGCCCGGTTGATGCCGATGTCCAGCGGTCGGAGTTCTTTAGTTAAGCCTCCGGGAATGACGGCAAGATCAGAGTTCATTGTCGTGACTTGGTTTTTCACGGCTGCTGTGAGATGGGCACGCTTGGAGTCGCAAATCAACTCAGCTTCTTCTTCTTGACTTGGCGAAGCTCGTTTTCCTGCTTCCCCCATTTGCTAACCATGGATTCGTTGATCTAAAATTCCCTCGCGGCTGCTTTATTCCCATGTTCCACTGCATAATTGATGATGGCTTGAAGTTTAAACTGAGCTTCGTATGCGTGTCTATTTACGCTTATGTAAACATGCATAGTAGTAGTATTCATTTTCGGGGGGGCTTAGAAACCAAACCGAAATTGTTTTGCAATAAAGCACATGCCCACACTATATACGGGTACCTGGTAGGGGCTAGCCTTTAGCGTCTTCTCACACACACACCCTCCACAAGCCTGACCCCACGCACGTCCACCTTCTCTCTATATAAGAAGTGTGTCGGCAAGAAATGCTCTCAGTCAGGCTTTGAAGTATACACACGGCGCTCCGCATTATAAGACAATTTATAATAAATTTTTTTTAGACTTTTTAGTGCGCCTTATAAAGGTAATTATAAAGAAACCTGGGGGTTTTAATAGGGAAAGACATAACTTATTTCAGTTGTCTGAACTGGATATAAGTGCACTCAAATTTGTTTGTGACAGTCCTGTGTCTTCATGTTTTTTTTCCCTTCTCTCCTTTTTCGGTCTCCAAGTGTTCTCACAGCTGTGATTGAATTGTTTGACGTCTAGTGGAATGGTGTTGTGATTTTTTTTAAGGTGTTTGTATGTTAATTCAGTGGGGTGTTCATCTGATTTGAAGGTGTCAGCATGAATTTAGTAGAGATTGTCTGTGGAAGTGAAATATGTGAATGTCAGGATGTAGACTTTGGGTTCACTTTGCTTTAGTTAATAGTACTTTTATATCTGTCCAAATTGATTTGATACGCAGGCGGCCTGGTGGAGCGAGTGGTGGTTAGTGCGTCTGCCTCACAGCTCTGGGTTCAAGTCCAGGTCGGTCCATCTGTATGGAGTTTGCATGTTCTCCCCGGGCCTGCGTGGGTTTTCTCCGGGTACTCCGATTTCCTCTCACATTCCAAAAACATGCATAGTAGGCTGATTGGACACTCTAAATTGCCCGGATGTATGGGTGTGAGTGTGCATGGTTGTCCGTCTCCTTGTGCCCTGTGATCGGCTGGCCACCAATTCAGGGTGCCCCCCGCCTCTGGCCCGGAGACAGCTGGGATTGGCTCCAGCACTCCCCGCGACCCTAATGAGGATAAAGTGGTTCAGAAGATGAGATGAGATGAGATTTGCATATAACTAAATTGGCCTGGCAATCAAAATTAATGTCTGACATTAACTATAAATTGATTTTGTAATTGTTTTTATCTTTTCATGTTGAAGTGGATAATTGGTAGAAATTTAACATACTTATTTTTAACTATTGGAAGAACACTGATTAAGGAAAAAGCTACTAGAGTGCGGTATTTTAATTGCAAACAACTGGTTTAATATGTAACACGATGCAAATTATTGAATGAATTTGGAGTCCTTGATTAGTATGCATTTTAAAGTTACGTGGTTCCATTGCTGTAAAGGCTGCAGTTATATAGCCAGGCTTAAAATATTAATCCTCGCAAACATGGGGAGTTTTGATTCAATTCTATTAAGAAATATACATTTATTCATTTGTTTCTGAATGTTAACTGATGTGAATATAACATGTTCACTGGTGAGAAGTAGTGAATTTGCATATGGGGGAAGCCAGTCTGGCTATTTATTACAGTAAAAATTGATGAGGGAAAAAATGAAAAGGTGTCTATCCCGTTACGAGAGCAGTAAACGACAAGCCAATTTTTTCACTGAAAATGTCTCTGCTAACTTAACCTGTTTTGAACCTTACAGGGCATGGTCTGAATCTGGGTGCAGTAAATGAGACATGGTGTTGCCATGTTCCAAAACAAACTGCGCCACTGATTCCACGTTTTGACCTATGGTGGTGATGTGGTGCAAATAAATTATATAACTCCTGTCAAAAAGATGCTATGTGCTTTGGTTTCACTGCTCTTACCAGTATCTGTTTTTCCATTTACAGTTGAGGAGATACAATTGGCGGGTCAGAATTTCGGTGCGGTGGCTGGCCTCTCTCGACAGCGTTGAGTCTCATCGAGGGATGGCGTTCCGACTTACATTGATGCAATTTGCATCCCAAGAGGCATACCAGATGAGTATGGGTTGGCTGAACAAATTGTAGCAAGCTGGGAGTCTATTTTTCTTTGGGTTACTCCAAATAAAATAGGGATAGGATAAACAACATCCATTACAATGTCCAAAAACCTGGAAATTATCCAGAGCAGGGATTTATAGCAATGAAGGAATAGCTGTCAGCCACCAGTCTCACGGCTTTCCAGGACCGCGAAGCGGTTTATATGCTTCTGGAAGAGGAGGGGGGCATGTGTGCAATGTTTGGAGATCAATGTTGCACCTTTATTCCCAACGACATGTCACCCGATGGGTCCCTAACCAGAGCCGATGAAGGCCTGCAGACCCTGAACCAGAATATGAAGAGACATTCTGGAGTGGAATTGTCCGCCTGGAAAGACTGGTGGGATAAGACCTTTGGCAAGTGTGAAGAATTGGCCTTCTCTGTGGTGATCTCAATGGCTGTTTTTGCGACTACTTTGACATTGTGTGGGCGTTGTCTTATCCACTTACACACTTTGTTAAGTTGACTTATAACTACAGCAATTGCGCCTACAAATTCCAAATTGCAAGAATTGGATCCACTTATTACACAGCATACTGGTGAGGGCATTGATGTCCATGACTGTGATGAATATGAAAGGGAATTGGACGAGATTGATTTTGTTCTTCCTTTTTTAGATCTGATCTGCAAGTAAGGGGGATTCGGGTAAAGAGTACACCTGCACATTCCCTCCTGAGTGGAATTATATTTGTCATAAAAATGAGTTATTAAAATATAGGCATAAGGGCATTAGATTGTATGCAAATATATAATAAAAACGGGGAATGTCAGGATCTAAACAAAGAGGAACCATCCGGGAGGCTGACGATGGGAAGAAGTGGAGCGAGCCCGTCTCAGGACGACAAGAGACTCCAGACGCAATTCTTACAGAGGCACAATAATCCTCTGGGCGGTATTAAAAGCGGAATCATCATCCATCAGGACTGACTTGCACCAGAAGTCCAAAGAACTGAACTTTGGGATCTGTAATATTGTGTTTGTAGTTAAGAACTACAAAAGAGGTGACTATTGTGGAACATTGAGGTGCCCGTTAGTCTAGATCAGGGATGTCAAACTGGTCCTCAAAGGGCCGCAGTGGGTGCAGGTTTTCATTCCAACTCAACAAGAGGATGCCTTTTGCAAGTGTAATCAGTTAAATAAAGTCAGGTGCTACTTATTTTAGAAGACACCTGATTGGTTAAAATGTCGGCACTGGATCGGTTGGAACAAAGACCAGGAACCACCACACGTGGTCTAGATAACACTTACTCTGACAGATAGCAACATGTGTTCATGAGCTAGGGTCGGGCTGGCCTTAAAGATATCAGACATTGCCAAAACGAATACAAAGGAGGGCAGATGTCCTTCACGTTCTCACTGTACTGTGCTCAGACGTCAGATGCGATTGCGAAGGACGGTGGATGTCCTTCACGTTCTCACTGTATTGTGCTCAGACGTCAGACACGATTGCGAAGGACGGAGGATTTCCTTCACTGTACTATGCTCAAGCTTTAAAAAACGCTGAGTTTTTCAATAAAGAAGGTATTTCATTCCTGTCTGCAACCAGAGTGTTTTGTGCATTTTTCCACTCCAATACAACTACACAAGATTCTGTACGTATGGGCTTGATGTCCTTTATAGGTACTCGGATGTTTCGTGGAAAGACGTTTGGTCCCCGTATGTTTGGTCCCCGGACATTTGGTCCCCGGACGTCTTGGTCGCCCAGTTCGCGAGTCCCGAGGTTTGAGTCACAAGACTTTCATTTGTTTAACCCTATTCACTCAATGTTAAATAATAGTCATTAAATCCCTATTCACCCAATGTTAAAATCTATCAATTGCATGCGAACCCATTCTACCAAACGTGTTGAAGAGATTTTTTGAGTTGAGAGCAGAAGTAAAAGACTTCATGGAGATAGACGGGGTTGCTGTTCCTGTGCTAAGTGATCCCAAATGGCTCATGGACTTGGATTTTCTTGTTGATATCACACATGAGCTTAATGTACTGAACAAGAAGCTACAAGGCCAGGGGCAACTTGTCAGTGCTGCCTATGACAACGTGAGAGCATTCTGCACTAAACTTGTGTTATGGAAAGCCCAGCTCTCTCAGACAAACCTTTGCCATTTCCCAGCATGCAAGGCTCTCGTGGATGCAGGCACACCATTCAGTGGTGAGAAGTATGTTGAGGCCATTTCGAAGCTACAGGAGGAATTTGATCACAGATTTGCAGACTTCAAGACACACAAAGCCACATTTCAAATTTTTGCGGACCCCTTCTCCTTTGATGTGCAAGATGCCCCTCCTGAGCTTCAAATGGAGCTCATTGACCTGCAGTGCAACTCTGCACTCAAAGCCAAGTTCAGGGAGGTGAGTGGAGAAGCAGACAAGCTTGGGCAATTTTTGAGAGAGTTGACCCCCAGCTTCCCTGAACTTTCCCGAATGTTCAAGCGGACCATGTGCCTTTTTGGGAGCACATAGGTACTTGTGTGAGAAGCTCTTCTCCACCTTGAACTTCAATAAGTCCAAGTACAGGTCCAGACTTAGATTCTAAAGCAAGGGTCGGGAACCTTTTTGACGAAGAGAGCCACAAACAATTCATATTTTCAAATGTTATTCCTTGTGAGCCATACTACAAATTTAAAAGTCAAAATACATACATGTATACGAGTGCCTTTTCATTTTTTTTGTAATGTTACCACTTTTAAAGTGGAAAAAACTGAATATTTTTTAAAAGATTCTTATGCTGTTGCTAATCAATGAGAGGGTGCATTCCAGAAGAGTCTACTACAAAAAAAATGAAGATTAAAGCAGTTCTAAATGTAATCTCTCAGTTCTGTCAACAGCGATTTCCATATTTTAGCTCAGAGGGGTGGCAAAGAGCCAGATGCACCCATCAAAAGAGCCACATGTGGCTCCCGAGCCATAGGTTCCCTACCCCTGATCTAAAGTATTTCAACATTGCAAGTTCTCCCAGAGAGAATGAAGGTTCATTGGACGCCTATGACAGTCAATGGCAGTCGCCGATGTGTTAAATGAGTGCTCTTATTTCTCCCAGAGAGAATGAAGGTTCATTGGACGCCTATGACAGTCAATGGCAGCAGCCGATGTGTTAAATGAGTGCTCTTATTGATATTTTGATGTTAGATATTTAGATATTAAACTCTCTCATGAATATAATTTTGAGAGCTGGTTTCAACAGTAGATATTTAGATATTACACTCTCTCATGAATATAATAGATATTAGACTCTCTCTCTCTCTCTCTCTCTCTCTCTCTCTCTCTCTCTCTCTCTCTCTCTCTCTCTCTCTCATGAATATAATAGATATTACACTCTCTCTCGTGAATAGAATTTTGAGAGCTGGTTCCAACAGTAGATGGCAGCAGCCGATGTGTTAAATGAGTGCTCTTATTGATACTATTTTGATATTAGATATTTAGATATTAAACTCTCTCATGAATATAATTTTGAGAGCTGGTTTCAACAGTATAATACAGTATTTAGATATTACACTCTCTCTCTCTGTCATAATACAGTATTTAGATAATACAGTATTTAGATAATACAGTATTTAGATAATACAGTATTTAGATAATACAGTATTCAGATAATACAGTATTCAGATAATACAGTATTCAGATAATACAGTATTCAGATAATACAGTATTCAGATAATACAGTATTCAGATAATACAGTATTCAGATAATACAGTATTCAGATAATACAGTATTCAGATAATACAGTATTCAGATCATACAGTATTTAGATCATACAGTATTTAGATAATACAGTATTTAGATAATACAGTATTTAGATAATACAGTATTTAGATATTAAACTCTCTCTGTTATAATACAGTATTTAGATAATACAGTATTTAGATAATACAGTATTTAGACAATACAGTATTTAGACAATACAGTATTTAGACAATACAGTATTTAGATAATACAGTATTTAGATAATACAGTATTTAGATAATACAGTATTTAGATAATACAGTATTTAGATAATACAGTATTTAGATAATACAGTATTTAGATAATACAGTATTTAGATAATACAGTATTTAGATAATACAGTATTTAGATAATACAGTATTTAGATAATACAGTATTTAGATAATACAGTATTTAGATAATACAGTATTTAGATAATACAGTATTTAGATATTAAACTCTCCCTCTCTCTGTCATAATTTGAACCTGTTTTACCAAACGTCCGTTCTACCAAAAGTCCGGGCGACCAAACGTCCGTTCTACCAAACGTCCGGGCGACCAAACGTCCGGTCACGGTCCTCGCCGGCCCTTTAAGTGATGGCCAAGCGGCCTGCCCTTAACAGACACCAGAATCTTAGAAAAGTCGTCGGGCAACTTACCCTCGTCAGGGGGCCCGGAGAGTTGCCGCCGCCGACCCCCTCGTCCAGGGGGCCCGGAGAGTCACCGCCATGGACCCACTCGTCCAGAGGGCCCGGAGAATCGCCGCCGCCGAGCCCCTCGTGCAGGGTGCCTGGAGAGTCGCCGCCGCCAACCCCCTCGTCCAGGGGGCCCGGAGAGTTGCCGCCGCTTATGGGCAGGCAGGATCTAGGCGGGCAGAAACGAGGCGGGCAAGAACTAGGCAGGCAGGAACTAGGCGGGCAGGAATTAGGCAGGCAGGAACTTGGCGGGCAGGAATTTGGCGGGCAGGAACTAGGCAGGCAGGAACTAGGCGGGCAGGAACTAGGAATGCAGGAACTAGGTGGGCCAGCCGGCACGAAGAATCTGGTGCGCGTCATTGGCACGGGTGCAACTGGCGGGCAGGAACTAGGTGGGCCAGTCGGCACGAAGAATCTGGTGCGCGTCATCGGCACGGGTGCGACTAGCGGGCCAGTCGGCATGGGGAATCTTGTGGGTGGCTTCAGCATGGAAGCAACTGGCGGGCCAGCCGGCACTGGGAATCTTGTGCGTAGCTTCAGCACGGTTGCGACTGGCGGGCCAGCCGACACGGGTGTGACTGGCGGGTCAGCCGGCATGGGTGCGACTGGCGGGCCAGGCGGCACGGGTGCGACTGGCAGGCGAGCTGGCACGGGGAATATTGTGCGTGCCTTTGGCACGGGTGCGACTGGCGGTCCAGCCGGCACGGGGAATATTGTGCGTGGCTTCGGTACGGGTGCAACTGGCGGTCCAGCCGGCACGGGGAATATTGTGCGTGGCTTCGGCATGGGTGCGACTGGTGGGCAAGGCCGGCACAGGGAGGCTGAGCGAGGAGCTTGGACAGGCGAGGCCGAGCGAGGAGCTTGGACGGGCGAGGCTGAGCGAGGAGCGGATTCAGGGGCTCGAGCGTCCAGCCCCTCCTTCCGCTTCTCCCTATGGCGCGGCGCTCCATCCTTTCTTAATACATTACTTTTTACTTTACTTTGTACTTTTTACCTTAATGTTTTTACAACTTCCTGTGTTCTGTTAGCTTGGTTTCTTTCTACTAGTTCTTCTTTGGAACCATTCAGCCATTTCTCCGCTGTCATACACATAGGATTAGCTGTGAACAATTCGCAGCAGGAAGAGCAACACTTCGATGCCGCTGGAAATCCGGAGCTGGACAAAAGTGCCGGGAGAAGAAGCGATGCTTCAGACCAATCTTTCCATCCATTATAATGGGGAAAGTGAGATCCCTCCCCAATAACAATGTGCAATATCTTAGATTATGCAATATTTTAAAATTAACCTTGCCTGGACGTGACTTTTTATATTTTTATATTACGTACTTGTTTTTACTGGGAAAACATACTTTCTAGTAGCACCCCCAATGTCGGTATACGCAGCTGTGTATGATGACAATAAAGGCTTGACTTTGACGATAAGATGGAAGAGCTGTTGGCGCTTACCAGGCTGGAAACGGAGTGCAGGAATGTTGTACTCTGTTACTGTTGATTCTTCAGCCCCAGACTACTGAGGGACTGTGCAGATAAGCTTGGAAGAGTGACTCTGCATATTTTCAACCTCGATCTCAGTCTGCAGAAGTTCCCCACCTTGTGGAAGACTTCCTGTGTGTGGTCCCAGTTTTATCAAACTCTACAATGTCTTTTGCTTGTGTCTGTATCCGTTCTTGCTACTGCAACCAAGATGGCGCCGCTCAAGTGGCAGCCGGTAGCGGTAGCTCTATCCGCTCTTGCTTGTTTTGTGTTTTTGCTGCTTTCTACCTTTTTTAATTGCATTTTAATATTTCTTAATGCTTTCCCATATACTTTGTTTTGTGCTTTTTGCTTTGTTGTCTTGCGACCTTTGCTACTCGACCCCACCCGTTGGTTTCTTTGTGCTAGTCCTAAACGTCTTTGGAGCCGTCCAGCCGTACCTCCGCTGTCATGCATCATCAGGTAATAGGAGAGTTTAGGAGGATCTAGGCAAGGAAGATGATCAACTCCAGACTACTGAGGGACTGTGCGGAAAGCTTGGAAGAATGATTCTGCATATTTAATCTCAGTCTCAGTCTGCAGAAGGTCCGTACCTTGTGGAGTTTCTGTGTGTGGCTCCAGTTTTTTACCTAGGTCTGCAAGGTCTTCTGTGTCTGTCTTGCTACTGTAACCAAGGAAATTTCCCGAATACGGGATGAAATAAAATTCTAATCTCATTTTAGATGGCTCATCTGTATGTTTCATCGAACAGAAGTCCATTTTCATTTAACAGAACCCATTTTCTGTTTCAGTGTTGAAATCCCTGCAGTGAAGCTTGGGCATTTACAGTTCTATATTCAGCCCTGTCAAGATGGAGTGTGAAACATGTTCACCTTACTGCATTTGAGAATTATTTCTATAAGAATAGCCAGAAAGGTGGGTTTCACCATCTTTACTTTTCTGCTTTTGTTCATACACTGTAAATACAGAGAAGAGTGGGTTTCAGATTTATAAAAAATTTAGACAGGGGCTAATGCATTGCACTCAAAAGAAGAGTGCACACTTTAGTTGTAATTATTCTTGCAACAGATAAAGCATTGTTACACAAGGCTAAGCCCTATCTTTCAACTTGAGTGTGTTCAATGCTAAATATATTTCCTAGGTTTTCTTTTGTATGCACAATGTTTAGAATGTTAAGTTACAATAAATATAACGACCATAGAAAGACATGATAGGTTTGACCAGTGTCAGGAAATAAATCAGGGTTCTCAATTCTCAAGCATTGATTATGTTTCTCACGCATTTTAATTCATTGCCAAGAATTATCATCCAGTTTGGTGACGAAAAGAGGTGGTATATTCGATGTGACTATGACAAAAGAGTTCAACTGGTTCTGAGGTGTGTGTGATGGTAAAACGGCGTACTGGCCCAAGCCTCAAGTCATTGGCCCCAATTCTATGATAGCCTGTAGGTCAGTGGTGGTTGCCTGGTGGGTTACCTTAACAAGCGTGAAGGGACGAACCGCAAGCACCTTCTTCATGCTTTGACTGTGTGACTTGGCTGGCCAGGAAGCAACGAAGTAAACAGCAAGGAAGCAAACTGAGCAGTTGCCTTGCCTCAATCTGCTCAGCCTGTTCAATCTCGCCCTCCAATTTGTAATTAGAAATGTCGTGATAATAATAATAAATAAATGCTATTGTGGTTGGGATTTGTTTCTTTTGCTGTCGTCTTGTGTTCCTCGCCTCTGTCTTAAGCCTGTGTTCACTATATTTGTCTATATTTTGTCTATGCTGCAGTGGAAGTGAATATCCACCATGGGAAATAATATTCTATACATCCCACAAAGCAGCATAATTTTAATCCGCCAGCCCTTCTGCTATTAGATGCGCTTTTTCACATCTCTGTTTCTAGCTGGAAGAATGTGATTGGTTGGCGCCATGATTAGCAGTCAAATCATCCATCAAGGTGAACTGTGAAACGTATGAGTATAACAGTAACACGTCTTATGTTGAGACTTGACTAGACCACCTAGCAAAGGGGTGGCCAAGTCCAGTCCTCGAGAGCACCTATCCAGTCTGTTATCCATATCTCCTTCCTCTACCACACCTGAATCAAATGATCTACTCATCAGCAAGCTGTCCAGAAGCTTCATACCGATCCCGATTATTTGATTCAGGTGTGTCGGTAGAGGGAGACATGGAAAACAGACTGGGTAGGGGCTCTTGAGGACCGGATTTGGCCACCCCTGACCTACCATAAACTGTGTGTTGACTTATTCAAGGGGAAAACATATTTGTTGTGACTTGACAGTGATGATTTTTGACATTCCTCCAAGAATTAAACCCATGAACGTTTTTAACCTCTGTTGTTGTGTTAGTTTTGTTAGCATTGGGCTCTGACTTTGTAACCCCAACGTTGTGCATTCATTTCCTGTTCTGGAAGATTTGAAGATAAATTGAGACATTAAAAATTGTTATAGACTCAAAGCTGCCAAATACTCCGGAATTTCCGGAGTTTACCAGGAAATGCAACGCAAACTCCGGGACTCTAGACAACCTCCCTAAACTCTGGAAATCCCCCAAAATTGTCCCTTAAATTTTTGGGGAAACAAGTGTTTCGGAAAAGTACCACATTTCTAATTTAAATGTCTCAAAATTCACACCATCGCTACAGCTTCCTGCTAACTTGATTAACTACATTGTAAACCCTAAGAATTCGGTAACACGAGTGCATTGTAAATCATCCGAGTTACAAATTCTGATGAATGATTCGTCTTGTGCGACTTCAGCATGGCAATTGATTCAGAATCGTAGTCTCTATTGCTTAACATTTTTGTTTTCTTTTTTTCATAAGGGAAGTATACCGTATTTTCTGGACTATAAGTCGCACCTGAGTATAAGTCGCACCCCCGGCCTAACTATGAAAAAACTGCGACTTATAATCCAAAAAATACGGTACGTATTATTAAGGCTGACTAAACCACCAGTCTTTTGTTTTGAAACAAATCCTATCATTTCCGGGGTTGTTCTAAAAGAAGTAGGCGTACACAGCACTGGTAAGTCTTATCAATATGCCTCCTCGGAATAAGCGCAAAATGGATCACATTTTGGATGAAACTTTTAAGAAATACAGACACTGGTAGAACTTTATTACTTCTTATTTGACGAAATATCACATGTTGACGCCGTCTCCAAAAGGACCGATATTTGCACATTGCACAACATGCATGTGCGACTTCAGCGTAACACATGGTGGAATTACTGACTGTAAAACGCACGTGGAAGGACCCAAACACAAAGATAAACTTATGTCAGGATTATTAGTTTCACATTATTATATATTTGCTTGCAATGAAGAACTTGCTTTGTTTTACTAATAAACTTTTCTCATAATCATTAGAGGATTATTAGTTTTACATTATTATATGTTTGCTTGAAACAAAGTAAGTGCTTTGTTCCTGAGAACCTTAGTTAGATCAAACAAAGAGAAGCAAAAATGCCTTGGACTGCTTGGAGTGGACTAAACAAAGATCCAAAACACCTTACGTTCACCATAGACTCCACACGACTTTCATTTGTTTTGACTATTGACGTCTCACTTCTGTTTTCCACCCCTCACCTGAGAGAGACGTCCATTATAACTAGGTTCCTTGAAGTTAATAAAACAACAAAAAAGGCGTGCGAGGCCAGAACGGAGCGGGGACTTGGCACCACCGGTTCGTTCTGCTTGCAAGAAAAAATCCAGAAAATGTTCTTTTCTCTTTATTTGCGCATGCGTTTTGGGAATTCCTACTGGTGAACCTCAACCATAAACTTATTTTCATTCTGCTGTACTTTTTCAATAGTTTGCAAAAACAATATTTCAATTAATGTAAAAACATGATAAAAACAGTTTGATTTAAATGGTCCTACGCTTATTTTTTTACAATTTATATTGATTTTGCGTGAATCGCATTCACTCCGGAAATACTCCAGATATGGGACAATGGTACTCCTGAAATGGGGTTGGCGGAGGTTGGCAGCTCTGTAGACTGGTGACAGTATAAATCTGGGCAGATAAGATGCTAGAAGTGACTATAAAAACAGTGGGAATACCCAAAAATATATATAGACATGGAAAGTGGCAGTGTCCATTTATCTTATAAAAAATGAAGGCGGCTGTAGCGATCACATTTGTGCAAAAAGCTGATCCATTGAATGAATTGAACACTGAAGACAATGCACGCATAGCCAGTGACCTGGATTTAATCCTAAAAATTCCTCTCTACTGCGAGTTTAAAATGGATGAGATGCATTAAACAATTTATTCTACCAGTTGTTAGAGTTGTACTTACTTTTAGAGTTTTCTTCACCTCTTCCTTCCACACAAGAGAAAATCTGCATGCATTCCACCAGTTTGTGGGTATTTTGCTTTAGATTGCTGAGAGTGGTATAATTATGATGCAAAAGTTCAGGATAAACAACATATATGTATGATAGATCTGTAATACAACTTCAGGAATAGGCACAGAAAGAGTGAGATCAATTTAAAGGAAATAGGTTTATTACCGGACTGCAGGATGGAGAGAGAGAGATATCTGAATAGGTGCGAAAACATGTACAGTAATACCTTGACATACGAGTGTCCCAACATACGAGAGATTTGAGATACGAAGAAAATTCTGAGCAAATTTTTGCCGAGATACGAGACAAATTTGACATAAGAGCATATGATGCGGCTGCTAGGTGGTCCTTTTCAAGCTGTGCAGTGATATTCATGACGAGACGGAGGGGCTTCTTTTAATATGGAAGAAGGAGAAACAGCGGAATTTACAAGGACTTGAAAGTAAAGCAAGCAGCTGAGAGAGTGGATACTTCGACGCCACCCGAAACCTTCAAAGCGAGTCGTGGCTGGTTCAATAACTTTAAAAACTAAATAGGGATACACTCGTGAGGCACGGGAAGTACCGTAATTACTCGAATATAACGCGCACTCGAAAATAACACGCAGGTATAACTTTGGGCCAAAAAAATCTGGAAAAACGCAGTACTCGAATATAGTGCGCACCTAAAATTTCCCGCTGACGAAAATCAGAAATCTTACCTTTTTTTCTTCGTTTCACGATTGTTTTGTTCAAACAAATTTATTCATTAGAATCCTTCAAATGAAAAGTTCCTCTCTCTCTTTGTCTGTCCTCTCATACATCTCTTCGTTGAGAATCCTATCAACGTCCACGCTTCCTTCATCCACTTCCTCTTCCTCCCACAACACATCATCCGATTGGCTTTACGAGATGACGTAAAATCCGTGCGTCAAAGTGAGTTTGACAATGCTTTTTCCGATCGAAAATTTGTAATTTATTTTAGTTATTGATTATAACACTGAACTGAGAGAGGGTGAACTGAGACGGGTATGAGGCTAGAGGGGGGCAGTGGTGGTCTCGGCTTCACGAGATGACGTAAAATCCGTGCGTCGGCTCTACGAGATGACGTAAAATCCGTGCGTCAAAGTGAGTTTGACAATGCTTTTTTCGATCGAAAATTTGTAATTTATTTTATTCAATTCAATTTCAATTCAATTTATTTGGCAAGAAAAAGCACCAGGCTAAGGGCCATGTAACAAGACACAAAAAAAAAAAAAAAAATTAGTTTTTGATTATAACACGCACCCCCAACTATTGGAATTAATTATTTTGCAAAAACCTGCGTGTTATATTCGAGTAATTACGGTAGATAGTTCCGACTCAAAAGTCGCGTTGGAACACATTAACAGCTTTGCCTCGGTCATATCACAGCAAGGTTACATCAATTTTAAGTGTGTATCGTGAGCTAAGTTCATTTAAGTTAAATTTAAAGTTTATGTTATGTTACGTAGTGTGACAAAAGTGGAGCGAACCGAACATGTCAAGTCTCTCTCCTCCGCCGTTAGCCGCTACCGCCTGTCTCAAAGGTAAGAACTCCATGCAATACTGTACATCGTGATTTGTTCTAAAGCTCCAGACAAAACCATGACTTTCCTTGCAGACTCTTGGGGGACAAAACAAAAAGGTAAGCAGATTTTAAATTCTGCATGATTTATATAAACATTAAAATTTTAAAAGAGTCTTGGGAAAGATCTGAGATTATCGTCTTGGTGAGATAAGATTGTTATTGTTATTCAGGAAGTTGTATTTTTGTAAATTGTTGAGTATTTTTGTAAATTGTTGAGTATTTTTGTAAAAAGTCACGTCCTGTGTGGGCTGCGCTGAAAGTCGTGTCCTGTGCGTAATCGCGCCAAAAAAGCTATCGTATTAAATCGCATATAAGCCACTTTTGTCGGACAAAAAAATGATGACTGAATCAAGGGTACGGCTTATATGCGCATACAAACACAACATGCACGAAACTGCAAGTTGGCGCCGCCATGGCATAATGACGTCACGACGCAATGGCGGTCGATACGGTCATTTATTTCAAAATAGAGAAAAGATAAACAGATAAAACGCTAAACAGAATGTATTTTGAACTCTATGAACGAAATTCAAGAAGAAAAAAAACGTACGTATCTTGCATAAAACGTTAAAAAAAATCAGCCATTTTACCTAGGGCGCTACTGTCTAAACCTCATTAAACGTGCTCTGACTGCCTACAGACGAGTAGCCTTGATTTTGAAATAAAACAAAATTCTACTTTGATTTTTTTTCCGTTTTGTTTCTTGTTCGAAAGTGACAACTATTGGAGTAATATGAACTACCAAAAGAATTAAGATATTTTAACATTAGTAGCAATATGGCAGCCACAACATCTTAAACTTCTGGGAAGAAAATTGTAATTTCTGTAATTAGAAAGCATCAAGTTCTCATCAAGATAGACTTATTTCTTTTTTGAAATTGAATAATTTGATATTTTGCATTTACAAATGCATATTAACGTATGATATTGACCCAAATAATATGCTTTTGATTCATACAGTATCTCAGAAATACCACTGATTTTTCTTAAGATTTTCCCTTCAAAGTAACACATTTGTATTCCCTATTAACCATGAATATGGAGGTGAAAATTGGGATTCAGGGGCGGCTTATACGCGAGAAATTGAAAAATAAAACATTTGAAGGCAATTTTAAGGGTGCGGCTCATATGCAAGTAAATACGGTCTATGCTTTTTTCAAACAAAGTCGCTGTTTCTATTTGAATAAGCGCCAATAGGACACTTTTATCGAAAAAAAGAACTGTGTAGTCCTCAAAATTGTCGCTGGATAAAAAGCAGCTGTGTACGCATCCAAAAACCATGTAAAGAATATGGCCAGTTCAAAGGTTGAGGGAAAATTGTGGAGTGCTCTCACCACGTGAAGAGAGACCAGACCCCGCGTAACAGGGGTTCCGGAACCCCATACTCCCGGGTCACCCCCCACAAGACTGCCCGGGGGACATGGTCGAACCTTCTCTAAGTCCACAAAGCACATGTAGACTGGTTCGGTGAACTGATCTGGGATTGCCGCCACGACAGGCCCCAACCACCTTGCGGCCGCGGCTTCGGTCTCCCGCCTCAGCAATTGAAGTGCGGAACATGGTCCACTCGGACTCAATGTCCCCCGCCTCTTCCCGGACATGGGAGAAATTCTGTCGGAGGTGGGAATTGAAACTCCTTCTTACAGGGGACTCAGCCAGGCGTTCCCAGCAGACCCTCACAAAACGTTTGGGTCTCCCGGGCCGCACGGGCATCCGTCCCCACTATTGGAGCCAACTCACCACCAGGTGGTAATCGGTTTACAGCTCCACCCCTCTCTTTACCCGAGCTTCCAGGACATGCGGCCGCAAGTCCGACGACATGACAACAAAGTCGATTATCGAACTGCGGCCTAGGGTGCCAAGTGCACACATGGACACCCTTATGCTTGAACATGGTGTTCATTATTGTCAACCCACGACTAGCGCAGAAATCCAACAATAGAACACCACTCGGGTTCCGGTCAGGGGGGCCGTTCTTACCAATCACTCCCCTCCAGGTCTCACTGTCATTGCCCATGTGAGCATTGAAGTCCCCCAGCAGAACGAGGGAGTCTCCCGAAGGAATACTCTCCAGCATCCCCTCCATGGACTCCAAAAAGGGTGGGTACTCTCAACTGCTGTTTGGTGCATACGCACAAACAAAATTGCACGGTTTTTTTTACCTTATTGAAGGCTTTGATGTGTTAATTTTTATTTGATTGATAGTTTGTTACAGTTTTCTCTGTGTAAACAGGGGGTCTGTTATGAATTATTTGTTATAAATATGAACTTATAGGTTTGAGCCATATTCGGTCCATTTAACATTACTACCATCTCAAAATAAATAAGGCTGTGAATGTCGGACCTGAAAATCCATGTCCATCTATTTACGGTAGCTCAGAACTGAGTAATGCAATAATGATAATCCAACACAACATTGATTATCAGACAGCATGTTTGTTTGGTAAATACAAATATAAATTTCTAGACAGGGATGAAAGGGATTTTTCCAAAAGGGGTTCTACTTTCAGGACACATAACTACCACTTTCTCAAATGGAGATACTTTTTTAACTTGGGAATTATTGCTTAATCAAAATTCATTTATTGCACACAAACATCTGTAGTTTCCACTGTGTTCTTGCAGTGCACGATAAGGTAATACAAGCCTTACAAAAAAACTTTGGTTGACAAGCATTCAAACTGAACCAGACACAAAGCAATCTATGTCTCAATAGTCATCATATGTAAAACACACCTTTCAATCCTAAACTTAAATATCTAAACAAAAGTGCCCAACATATTAAGACAAAGGAAGTTTTGGAATCGGTGCAATGGTGTCGTACCTTCAATTCATACTTTTGTGATGGCTTTGTCCAATAATGATAATTTGACCAAGAGTCAAAGATGTTCTACCTAGGAAAACATCAGTGTTGTGAAATTTAATGATTACAAAAGTGTTTTAATACTAAACAATTTACAATCAGACTTACACGATACCTAAATAGAAAACACAATTTGGGAAGGTTTCCACTTGTTTTTACACTGTGTCTAAATCTAAGAAGAATGACAAAAAAAATGTATGGAGAATGGCACATAGAAAAACAATCTGAAAAAAAAGACTCAATGTGTACATTTAGTTTTCACTTTTTTAAAAAGAAAAAAATACATTACAGGACGGTTCATGTGACTAATTCATTAAGTTAAAAACATTATTTTCAATGCATTTGGTGCGTGGGTTTAACAATAGAGATTGCTATTTTTTTGCCCTTTTTCTTTTTGCCCTCATGAGTCCTGGATTCCTGTTTTGTGAAGATTCGACATGTGGGATCTTATTGTCTGAATGCTGCTTGTTATATTTTTCTGATGGTCCTCCAGTGTAATACCCAACCTCATGACATCCCTGGAAGACAATAAAATCAGTGAGACTAGAAGTCGGGAACCTTTTTAAATAAAAATGCCATCATTTTATACATGTTTTAAAATGACCCCTTCTCCGCTGAATTTACATAATATATGGGCACTTGCTCCGGAAGATAACCAACCATTCTATTCAATTATGTTAGTGAACTCTTCCTCGACATAACGTTTCGCTGACTCTTGGTCTGCCGTGGAGGCTTCCCCATACAGTCATACCTCTACTTACGAAATTCATTGGTTCCATAACTTTTTTTCGTAAATTGAACATTTCGTAAATGGGGCAGTACTTGATATGTAAATTCTCTAATTCGTACCACGGTCCTCAGACACCTACCAACTAGAGCCTTTAAAAGTGGTCAAAGTGTCACAATTTTGTATGAAAGATGTGAGAAACACATAAATTAGGAAAAAAATACAAGAGAATGATTTATTAATGAACTGAATAATAAGCAAGCAAAATCTATCCGTGTTAAAACGCAGATGAACAAGGGGAACCTAACGGTAGGCAGGAGAGAGAGAGAACACACGAACAACTGAACACACATCTAATAAACATAATATTAAGAATTTAAACAACAACATAACATTCATCAAAAAACATTATCGTTTTATGATTTCTTTGGAATTTTAGTTGACACAATTTATTTCTCGCTATCGGTTT
The DNA here is from genome assembly GCF_051989625.1 of Stigmatopora argus. Classification (NCBI taxonomy): domain Eukaryota; kingdom Metazoa; phylum Chordata; class Actinopteri; order Syngnathiformes; family Syngnathidae; genus Stigmatopora; species Stigmatopora argus. The sequence continues at coordinate 2,172,775 of NC_135405.1, read as the reverse complement.
GGAATTAAGTTTCCCTTCTGCAGTGATGATTGACGGACTTTTTGGTAAAAAAATGCAAAGACAATTGCCTTTGATGACTTTTAACAATGTTTCTATAATGGAACAGACAAACCTCGTCAAAGTGGGCGATTGCACAACTCGTGATCACTTTTTTTGGAAGTGTTTTTCTACAAAGAGAGAAAGTTTTTAAAATTTCTCCAACATTTCTTTGATTTTTGCAGTTGGAATGCTCACTGCTTCCTCCTCGTCCACCTTATCGTTATATTCCCCCTGTATTGCGAGTGTTGCATTAAGTCTAGTTCCTTCAGCTCCTTTGTTGAGAGTTTGTTTTTTGTGCCACTCGACCAACTCGTCAATGTCCTACTAGCTAACCACTTCTTTTCATTCGCACAGGTACTTTTCTTGGGAGGCATGATGATAAAAACAGAGTAAGGAGCTTTATCCACACTTCCAAAAACTCAACAAAAGACACCGTCAGAACTCCGTGACGACGAACGGCGGTCAAAAGTACATAAGAGAGTCCGGTCCACTATGAACATTCACAAGGTCGAACACAAGTAAGCACACCAAGACAGATGAGTGAAATTTTGAAGCTTCTGCAGAAGCACGGAGGGAGAACAGACAGAGTTACTCTGCGTAAGACTCGGGTCAATCTTCGACTGTCTCCGTTCTCCAATCTCCGATCATTCTCCTTCTGCATCAACTGTTTAATTAGGGCAAGATTGCGTGACATACAAATTCTCTATGACAAAGGACATACAAATTCTCTATGACAAAGGAGATATAAATTCTCTATGACAAAGGACATACAAATTCTCTATGACAAAGGACATACAAATTCTCTAACACAAAGGACATACAAATTCTCTATGACAAAGGACATACAAATTCTCTATGACAAAGATGCATGGCTGTGACACCGATGGCTGTGACACGGATTAAAGGTCTCTATGACAAAGATGCATGGCTGTGGCACAGATGGCTGCGACACGGATTGAAGGTCTCTATGACAAAGATGCATGGCTGTGACACGGATTGAAGGTTATGACAAGGCTATGATACGGATTGAAGGTTATGACAAGGCTGAAACATTCTTTGTTTACTTTAAGATTATTTCACAAAGAGAATTTGGAAAGATTGATAGACAGCCAATGAGAGACCAGAAGAGTGTAGCGAGATTGTAAAGTAAGAATCAATGTATCCGCGACAATTTCAAAATAAAATATCGGATATAGGAAATGTATTGACGTTTGGGGGGGAATTCCTTAACTTGGCTCTTGTTTTCGTATCTTGAGGCAATCATTTGCATATAAAAAGCTTTTGTAACCTGACGATTTTGTACCTAGAGGCATTCGTAAGTAGAGGTGCGACTATTCTTCCTTACCATGCACAGATTTTGGGCAAGGGTTTTAGTGTACTGGGATTCCGTATCATTTTGTCAAGATTCCTGATGAGCTGATCAAACTTGGGACGTTCTCTTCTGTCTTTTTTCCAACAAGCCAACATAAGCTGATGTAGACCTGGGGGACAGTCCTTAGGAGCTGGAAGGCGGAAGGTCTCCTCTAGAGCTTTCATGACCTGGACAGTGAAAAGAAGTTTGTGCCATTGGTTGCTGATACGCAACAATTAAGACACATTTAGCCACAGTCAAATTGTTATTTGTAATGCTGATAAAAATCAGTAGAAATCAGACAACAAACTGCATTAAAATGAACTTGACAAAAGCTCTAAATCAGTGGTGTCCGACCTTTTATGTCTAAAGACCTACTTTTCAAGTAGCCAACCTCCCGCAATCTACCTGTCCAATGTCCACATGGTCAATCCCCACAGATCCTTTTTAGCATGCAGTAGAAACTACCCTCAGAACATGTTTTCTTGTTGTCAGACAGCCATTAGACATCACATACAGTCCTCTCTCAAACACGCACGCACACACACACACACACACACACACACACACACACACACACACACACACCGATTCAGGGTGTCCCCCCTGGCCTGGAGATCGCTGGGATTGGCTCCAGCACCCCCCCGAGACCCTAATGAGGGTAAAGCGGTTCAGAAAATGAGATGAGAACTATAGTGTGTGGGCACTCGGAGGTCCCTAATTACAATATGGAACCCTTGACAGTGATCGCTATATTTTTTCTGAAGATTGGCGTTGTTGGAGTCCCTAATAACAATCGATGATGCAGAATTGAGAGGGACATCAAAAAAATATCAATGAAATAAAATATTTTGATTTAATGACAATGAAGTATTATTGATTGATGACTTTTGTCATGCAAATTTTGAGTTAAAAAGCTAGGAGTATATTAAGATTATATTCGAAAAGGATGAGGGAAGGAATGTCTTGCTGTGACTGGCCACCACACAAGCGTACATTAAGAAATTATAATATAGTTGATAATATAAAGAATTGATCGTTAAATAATTTAAAAGATGTATAATGATAATGGTAGAAAATGAGTCTAATTTAATGCACTTGTGGATGCCACAAAGTCATATGTTTCAGAACTGGTAGAATTATTTAAATCAGATAAGGTAAACATTCCCTAAGCACAAGGTTTAGACTTGAAAAAACAATGAAAGAAGAGTTTTCAAGCCTGCGCAAAGTGTGAAAATATGTTCAACTAATTTGCTAACTCACAAAATTCTAATATTTCATTCATTTATTTATTTAAGACTGACTAAAACCCTTGAGTCTATTATCGAAATCATTATTATGAGTTAATATCAAAATAATAAGTAAAGTAATCCCTCAAATATTGTGGATAATGTAGACCAGACATGGCCACGGCAATCGAAAAACCACGAAGTAGGATGTCATATATTCAAAAATATACATTCCCATTTGTGATATACAGTGGTACCTTGAGATACGAGCTTAATGCGTTCTGGGACTCAGCTCGAATGTTGATTTACTCGTATCTCAAATCAACGTTTCCCATAGAAATTAACTAAAAACTAATTAATTCGTTCCAACCCTCTGAAAAAACACCAAAAACAGGATATTGGATTGGAAAAACATTTTTATTTGTTCTAATTCGCCATCTATTAACAGAGTAACAAATAACTAGTGGTTATGATGTTTAATAGTACTAAAACTTGACTTATTTTGTAGAGGGCAGAGAGAGAGGGAGAGAGAGAGCGAGAGAGACTTTTTGCCCGGCAACACGCTTGTAACATAACATAAACAAATTTAAATGAACTTGGATTAAGATACAGACACTCAAAATTAAGTTTAATCTAACCTTACACTAAACTTAATTCAAATTTTGTTTTGAAGAAGGTAAAAAAAAAAACTTCCTTCTCCCGGGTTGGCTCTATTTGCCCCACCTCCACCCTGACTTTCAGCTGCAGCTAAAAGGAACCTATCGAGGGTTGTTTGCTTTTGTCTTGTTTTCAAAATATTCCGAAAATGATGCACACAAATGTCCTCACAATAGGATAACACACGGCCACTTGCCAACGAGAAGTAGTATACTCCTCTCGTATTAGCGATCAAGCTCCGCCGTTCTTTTTTTTTTCAGACAGGCTTTATCATCATCATCGAATCATCAAAAGCCTATTGTCATCATACACAGCTGCATATGACGAAATTGGTGGTGCTAGCCATTGACAGCATGAATGATTATAGGCCTGTTGCACTCACGCCTGTGATCATGAAGTGCTTTGAAAAGTTGATAGCCCGCCATATCAGGAATACAATCCCTCCCTCAGTTGACCCTCACCAGTTTTGTTATAGAGCAAATAGGTCCACTGAGGACGCCATCGCCGTAGCTCTACACACAGCACTGAGTCACCTGGAGCAACCTGGGAACTATGTGAGGATGCTTTTCATTGACTATAGCTCAGCCTTCAACACTATAATACCGGACATTCTGACTGACAAACTCTTCCACCTTGGACTATCCTCGTCCATCTGCTGTTGGATAAAGAACTTCCTAACCAACCGACCACAAACTGTTAGACTTGGTTCCCACCTTTCTTGTGCCCTGCAATCGTCTGACCACCGATACAGGATGTCCTGCCCGCCCTCTGGCCCAAAGTTAGCTGGGATAGGCATTTATCAAGGTTTCCTTGGCTTGTGTCTCCATCCAGCATATCATCACCACTCTATCACAACTATTGAACGCACTTAGTTTGCCACTAAATGCTCTCTGTCATCGGGAAGACAACCCTTTAAATCAGGAGGTTTCAGAATTGGCACTTTTGAAACTAATTTTCTTTGAGCGTCTCCAGTCATAGAACTTGACGGTTTTCCAAATTTGCTGATGTTTTTTTTGGGGTCACTCTGTATTTCAGTATGCGCAGTTAATTTGTCAAATCATTTACAATAGATGAATCATTCCAAAGACCCAACATTTTTTAACTACCAAAAACAGTTTGGATAGTTAGATAGCTACTCACCTCTTCATTAGACATGTCCCAGTATGGCCTTTCTCCAAAGGACATGGCCTCCCACATGACAATCCCATAACTCCAAACATCACTTGCAGATGTGAATTTACGGAACTGGATGGCTTCTGGAGCGGCCCACCGTACTGACATTTTTTCAATCTGCCCAGAAAAATATTTGTGTGAGAATTTCCCAATAAGAAAATGAACTGTGTTCTTAAAGATGCCCATACAAAAGCAAAAAACATAAACGTGTAATAAATCATTCATTCATGTTCCGTAACGCTGATCCTCACAAGCATCACCTAGTGGCCACTACCTTGCTCAAACTACCTCTCTTGTATAGCGCACTAACCTCAATTCCGTCATCATGCAGATACACCTTCCTGCTAGTATATGGGAGATCAACAAGAAGTTGGGAGCCATTTGGAAAGAAACTCTAGCATAACAATAAAAAATATATAGATCTATCGGCTACAGGAACTGGATTTACATTTTGGAGAATGTTTGATGTATGCAACTTGTACAGTTTATTTGTATAATGGTTTTACATCAAAGCTTTTTATGACAAGAATATTTTGTAGCTAGATGAATTTGTATGTAAAGGCCAGACTATGTGTATGTAAATATCAGTTTTTATACAGAAAATAATGACAATACATCTCAAACAAATGGTTATAGCAATATATTCGAGAGAAAAAAATTGCCTCATTCAAATAATGCAAAATCTGTCAATCACATCTTATTATCTGAAAATTTAAATCTGTAAAAAGTGCAATCCCATTTTTAAATGAATGGCTTCTGGTTTTTGAAATGTAAATTAACCAATCTACTGTGATAAAACAACAACATTGAAACAATTGCATCAACTCGAGTTCTGCAGCTAGGAGGGCCTAATTTAGACTACAGTAATACCTTGAGATACGAGGTTAATGTGTTCCGGGACCAAGCTCGTATGTCGATTTACTCGTATGTCAAATCAACTTTTCCCATAAAAATGAACTAAATACAAATTAATTCATTCCCACACTGATAAAAACGCCCAAAACAGGATATTGGAATGGAAAAACATATTTTTATTTGTTCTAATTCGCCATTGACGGGAGCATTTGAAGACATAAGAAAGTTCAGTAACATAAAAAGACTTGGTGTACAGAACCCTGCCCAGCTTGCATCACCATCAGCAAAACTGCCGATAACCATAGTGTCAGCGGCTCCCCAAGGCTTGAGTCAGCATGAAGATAACCCTGAGCCTCCCATACATAAGCTCATCTCTTTTTCCCATCCACACCCTCAATGAGATAGAAGCCATTGTTTGTATTGCATTGACGGTCACATAGCACTATGTTTATTAAACTCGACAAGTTGTCACATTTCTGCCTGTTTCCATTATTTACCTCTTGGACCATTTGGACGAGCACGCGAGTGAACAATCAACGGACTTTCACTCAACACCATCTACTAACCGAGTAACTAATAACTATCTAGAGGTTATGATGTTGAATACTAAAAAGAGACATTATTCAGTACAATGTGGAGTGCGGGATGGGATAGGGAGAGAGAGAGAGACTTTTTGTACAGCAACGCGCTCGTAACATAACAAACAAATTTAAACGAACTTTTACTGCGATACAGACACTCTCAAAAATAAATTTAATCTAACCTTACAATAAATTTAATTCTAATTTTGTTTTAATTTTTTTTACCTTTCTTCTCTTGGGTAGGCTCTTTTTGCCCCGCCTCCACCCTGACTTTCAGCTGGAGTTTTTAAAAGGAACTTATCGAGGGTTGTTTGCTTTTGTCTTCCCTTCAAAATATTCAAAAAATGAGGCACACAAATGTCCTCACAATAGGATAACGCACGACCACTGGCCAACTTGTCCGGGAAGCACTCCTCTCATATTGGCGAGCAAGCTCTGCGACGGGTACAGCACTTTCATATTTTTAAAATATTTTGTGCTTAATATTGATTGTCATCATACGCCTTTTCTTTGCACAATTCTTCATTCACTCACCCGGCCGGTGCTTGTAGAGATCTTTACACAAGGGAGTTGTAGCGACAAAGACACTGCGGCTGAAATGATAACCAGACTCTTGCTGGTATGCTCGTTTTTCAAAATGTGTCTCGTATCTTAAGGCAAATATTTGCTCGGATCTTTACTCGTATGTTGGGCCACTCGTATGTCAAGGTATTACTGTACTAGCAACTCAAACAGAGATTACAAAGTAAAAATTTAAGTTGTTTTTTTTAAATGATTGTGTAGCTAATTCTTTGAGTCGTTTCAAAGCAACAGTAACTTCACCATCCGTATGTCTTATTAGGAATGAAAGTACAACAATAATCAGTATAAAATGAACATCACATTCTTCAGAGTTACTCCATTTTGATTGTAATCAATAGTGTGAATGCTAAGATTCAACAGTATAGGATATTCACAGGGTGGCCTGATGCCGCGAACTGTTAGCGCGTTGGCCACACAGCTCTGGGGTCCTCCGGTTTCCTCCCAGATTCCAAAAATATTTTCTTTGCACAACTCTTCATTCCACCTGCTTGCTTTGGACCCATTCTTGTTCCCTGTATTCTGCACTTACTAACGAGAAAAAAATAACTGAAAAAATGCAACGCTCCGCCCAGTGCTCATAGGGATCTTTACACGAGGGAGTTGCGGCAAGAAAGACAGTGCGGCTGAAATCATAAGCAGCCTCTCGCGTCTCGGCCACCTGACTGTCTCATATGCGCGTATCTCAAAAATTGTCTCTTATGTTTCCTTGCATCTTTCATACAAAATTTGGACACTTTGACCAATTCAGTTGGTAGTTGTGTGAGGACCGCGGATTGAATTAGAGAATTTACATATAAAGTACTGCTCTACTTATGAAATTTTCAAGTTACGAAAAAAGTTCTGGAAGCAATTAATTTCGTAAGTAGAGGTACGAATGTATATATATTATACAAGCAGAAGAGCTCGGCGTTGCCGGGCCTTCTACTTGTTGGCTCGAATGGTGGCAGCTTTCCTTGTTCGACATCCGAGCTGGGTCTTCCTGGGAGCCATGTAAAGGTGGAGGGGGAGCGCAGCGCATTAGTTTTTTACTTATTTTTTTAAATATTTTATCGATTTTATTTGCTGTTATGAGGCCGCTGATCTTGCAAACGTAAATTTATATATACATTTAGAAGACAGTTGTTGCGCTATAAAAAAAATCTCTTGAAAAATGGGTTAAATGAAAAAGGACAACGTGAGTTACATGCAAAGCACAGCAAACGTGTATACAATTATGTACAGGTATCTTGAGCTGGGAAAGACCGCCCTCGCGTGTCCAAGCATGATTACTACCTTGGACCATTTTTCAAAAAATCAATTTTTTTCTTTAGCGATTTTTGAAGAATTCACAAAATCAAGCTCAGAACACTCACTAACGTTTAAAGTACAACCGTGTAAATTTGTAGTAAAATCGGTCCACCCGTTCCAGAGAACGTAGGGTAAAGACAAACCTACAAACACACACACACAAACTTAAATTTAATTTGGCCGCTCAAGTCTGAGATTGCCGTTGACTGTCGCGAGTCTTCCTGGCTGAGCTGAGCTCTGTTGGCTCGAATGGCGGCAGCTTTCCTTGTTCGACGTCCGAGCTGGGTCTTCCTGGGAGCCATTTCCAGTGGATGTAAAGGTGGGGGGGGGGGAGCGCAGTGCATTAGTTTTTTTATTTTTATATTTTATTTATCATTTTATTTGCTGTTAAGAGACCGCTGATCTTGCAAACTTAAATTTATATATACAGTTAGAAGACAGTTGTTGCGCTATAAAAAATTATCTTTTGAAAAATGGGTTAGATGAAAAAGGATTAGAATACAGTTATTGCGCTATAAAAAATTCTCTTTTGAAAAGTGGGTTAGATGAAAAAGGAAAATGTGAGTAACACGCATAGCACAGCAAACGTGTGTCCAATTATGTACAGGTATCTTGAGCTGGGAAACACCGCCATCGCGATTACTACCTCGGACCATTTTTCAAAAAATTCGATTTTTTTCAATTATCAATTTTCGATACTTATCGAGGGTGCTTTGACACAAAACCTAGCCTAAAACACTCACAGACGCGTAACGTATAACTGTGTGAATTTTCACAAAAATCGGTTCAGCCGTTTCAGAGTCCATAGGGAAAAAACAGATACATACACTGTTGGGGTTATTCTGGATAATATTATAGATGTATGGGTACTCGGATGATTCGCCTAAAGACGTTTCGTTTCTCCCCGGGAACAGTGCTTTGTGGGCGGATTTTAATGACACATGCTGAGTTTCATTATCGAGCTCCATATATTTCCCGAGTTTGAGCACTTTAAAAATCGGCCGGGGTTCCCCCGAGCCTATCCGAGAATAGTGCGCCGTGAGCGGACTGGGTTGGACGACGCCCCGCTGAATTTCTGCAGCTCCAGAATTTTTTCAAATTTGAGCCCCACACACATTGGAGGGGTTTTTCACCGAGCACAGTGCTCTGTGGGCGTACAGGGGTGACACATGCCCAGCTGGAATCCTGAGCACCATAATTTTTTTCTAAGCGTGAGCACCACACACATCAACGGTGTGTTTCCCCAGTGCCTATCCGACATTTGATGTCGCAAATACAAATACTAGTATTTGTGTTTAATCATTAAACGCTGTTTTCGGCTGGATTTTACCGAATTTGAGAGCATTTTGAGCCGTTTGGCGAATGGCTCTGTTCTTAAAATGGCCGACAAGCGACGACGTCGAGCTCCGCTGCCTCACAACGCGCATCGGACATGTAGTCTGTATACACGAAGAATATGTGAATTTCCTTTGTCTTCTTTTAAATAAAATACTAGTATAAAATACAATACTAGTATTGTATATACAAATACTAGTATTTGCATGTAATCATTAAATGCTGTTTTAAGATGGATTTAGAAAAATTTCTGGAGCTGCAACTCAGCATGTGTCATTAAAATCCGCCCACAAAGCACTGTTCCCGGGGAGAAACCCCCCCGATGACCGTAGGGATATGATTTACCTACTCGGTGGGCCGGATTACAAAATCCTAACGGGCCGTATATGGCCCGTAGGCCGAGGTTGCAAAACTTGTACACACACGATCCGGGGGCGGGGCGAGCGCGCGAATCCCGTTTTAGCGAAACCTCCGTTCAGCCGAACCTCCGTTCGGCCGAACCTCCATTCGGCCGAATGACCGTTCGGTGGAACGTCCATTCGGCGACCTGTCCGTCTGTCAAACGTCCGTCGGCGAAACGTCTTTAGGCGAATCATCCGGCCACGGATGTATGCATTTTAATTACTTTTGTATAAGAGTGTCTTTAATTTGAGACTGTGGCAAACTCGTGGTCACCCTCCAGGACAGCTGGCTCCAGCTGTGACAACATACACAAACATAGACAAAGATCAATTTATATAATATATAGATATAGAATATAGAAAATGGATATAAAAAAATTTAATAGACCACGAATTGTGCAAGTTAAAAGATTAGAGAGGCCTGTAATTGTCAACATGGGTAAATCTCAACCATGAGGGAGAATGTGGGAAAAAAACTGAAAATCACATTGTTCACATTATTAAAGAATTTATTTCCAAATTAGAGTGGAAAATAAGTATTTGGTCACCTACAAACAAGCAAGATTTCTGGCTGTCAAAGAGGTCTAACTTCTTCTAACTAGGTCTAACAAGGTCTCCACTCGTTACCTGTATTAATAGCATCTGTTTAACTCATTATCGGTATAAAAGACACCTATCAACAACCTCATTCCTTCACACTCCAAACTTCACTATAGCCAAGATCACAGAGCTGTTGAAGGACACCAGAGACAAAATTGTAGACCTGCAACAGGCTGGGAAGACTGAATCCGCAATAGGTAAAACTCTTGGTGTAAAGAAATCAACTGTGGGAGCTATGGGATAGACAGGCCATCTGGCTTTACAATTGTTTGTTAAGATTGTAAAATGTAAGATAGACAGGCCAAACTGGCTTGACAATTGTTTGTTAAGATCGTGGAATGTAAGATAGGCTAACTAGTTGGCCTTGCATTTGTTTGCTTGTATTGTGCGATGTGGCAAACTCGGTTTGCAATTTTTTGCTTGTATTGTGCGATGTGGCAAACTCGGTTTGCAATTGTTTGTTCGGATCGCACAATGTAAGATAGGCTGCGGCAGTTTGTGTGAGCTATAAAAATATCGTGTTTGCATAAAACTTAGTCCTGCAAATGTCTAACCATATCAGCCTAAAGTTTTGTTTACATAAACTTTGTCCTAAATTGCTGTCTTAGAAATATTACCCTGTTTTCCTATATAAAGACTGACCCACTGTTCATTTGGAGAGAAAGTTGCAAGGACAACAGACTGAGCGTGTTCGCAGCTGATAGAGCTCTCTCCCCATCCTGCAGTCTGGTAATAAACCTATTTCCTTTAAATTGATCTCACTCTTTCTTAACCTGTTCCTGAAAATGTATTTTCAGATCTATCAGGAGCAATTATTAGAAAATGGAAGACATACAAGACCACTGATAATCTCCCTTGATCTGGGGTTCCATGCAAGATCTCACCCCGTGGCATCAAAATAATAAAAGAACAGTGAGCAAAAATCCCAGAACCACACGGGGGGATCTAGTGAATGACCTACAGAGAGCTGGAACCACAGTGACAAAGGCTACTATCAGTAACACAATGTGTCGCCAGGGACTCAAATCCTGCACTGCCACATGTGTCCCCCTGCTGAAGCCACTACACATCCAGGACCGTCTGCGGTTCACTAGGGAGCATTTGGATGATCCAGAAGAGGACTGGGAGAATGTGTTATGGTCAGATGAAACAAAAATATAACTTCTTGGTAGAAACACAGGTTCTCGTGTTTGGAGGAGAAAGAATACTGAATTGCATCCAAAGAACACCATATCCACTGTGAAGCATGGGGGCGGACACATCAGGTTTTGGGGCTGTTTTTCTGCAAAGGGACCAGGACCACTGATCTGTGTAAAGGAAAGAATGAATGGGGCCATGTATCGAGAGATTTTGAGTGAAAATCTCCTTCCATCAGCAAGGACACTGAAGATGAGACGTGGTTGGGTCTTTCAGCATAAAAATGATCCAAACACACAGCCAGGACAACAAAGGAGTGGCTTCATAAGACGCATTTCAAGGTCCTGGAGTGGCATAGCCAGTCTCCAGATCTCAACCCCATAGAAAATCTGTGGAGGGAGTTGAAAGTCCATGTTGCCCAACGACAAACCCAAAACATCACTGCTCTATAGGAGATCTGTATGGAGGAATGGGCCAAAATACCAGCAACAGTGTGTGAAAAACTTGTGAAGAGTTGCAGAAAATGTTTGAGACAATTGGTGGTTGACTAAATACTTAATTGCCCCACTGTATGTATACATACAGTTGTGGTCAAAAGTTTACATACACTTGTGAAGAACATAATGTCATGGCTCTCTTGAGTTTCCAGTTATTTCTACAACTCTGATTTTTCTCTGATAGTGATTGGAACAGATACTTCTTTGTCACGAAAAACATTCATGAAGTTTGATTCTTTTATGACGTTATTATGGGTTAACAGAAAAAGTGATCAAATCTGCTGGGTCAAAAATATACATACAGCAACACCAATTAGCAATTTTGGTGACTTAGAAAGTTGTGTCAGTGAAATGAGCTTCATAGCATGGCCTCTTAACTTCTTGTGAGTGATTATGAGTGACTACAGCTGGTGACTTCTCTGAGGCCATTTAAATAGGGCTCATTGGATACAAACACCCACAAACGCTACAATGGGAAAGTCAAAGGAGCTCAGCATGGATCTGAAAAAGCGACTCCTTGACTTGAACAAGTCAGGAAAGTCACTTGGAGCCATTTCAAAGCAGCTGCAGGTCCCAAGAGCAATAGTGCAAACAATTGTTTGTAAGTATAAAGTGCATGGCACTGTTTTGTAACTGCCACGATCAGGAAGAAAACGCAAGATATCACCTGCTGCTGAGAGAAAATTGGTCAGGAGGGTGAAGATTCAACCGAGAATCACCAAAAAGCAGATCTGCCAAGAATTAGAAGCCGCTGGAACACAGGTGTCAGTGTCCACAGTCAAGCGGGTTTTGCATCTCCATGGACTGAGAGGCTGCCGTGCAAGAAGGAAGCCCTTGCTCCAAAAGCGGCACCTCAAGGCTCGACTGAAGTTTGCTGCTGATCACATGGAGAAAGATAAGACCTTCTGGAGGAAAGTTCTGTGGTCAGACGAAACAAAAATTGAGCTGTTTGGCCACAATGCCCAGCAATATGTTTGGAAGAGAAAAGGTGAGGCCTTTAACCCCAAGTACACCATGCCTACCGTCAAGCACGGTGGTGGTAGTATTATGCTGTGGGGCTGTTTTTCTCTGCCAATGGAACTGGTGCTTTACAGAGAGTAAATGCGATAATGAAGGAGGATTACCTTCAAATTCTTCAAGATAACCTAAAGTCATCAGCCCGAAGATTGGGTCTTGGGCGCAGTTGGGTGTTCCAACAGGACAATGACCCCAGACACACATCAAGAGTGATAATGGAATGGCTAAATCAGGCTAGAATTAAGGTTTTCGAATGGCCTTCCCAAAGTCCTGACTTAAACCCCATTGAAAACTTGTGGACAATGCT